>NC_068355.1:186509006-186606506 GCF_020536995.1 Dreissena polymorpha | reverse complement strand
ACTGTGAATATAAACAATCTTAACCTTCTACTAACCTTCTACTATTGCATTCGTATTATTATTATAAATTGTTTGTTATATTCGGGTTTAGCAATTATGAAACTTTTTTTTGTCTATCGTATATAAATTGAGAATATAAATAAGCGTCAACTTTTTCCCGAATCTCTCAATTTACTACCTGTACTACGTCATTGAGTTGTATGCGAGAGCGTAACCTATTGCGTTGTTATAACTCGTAAACTTTCCTTTGTTTATCGACAGGCGCATCTATTAATAGCCTCATATCATGAATGCCAAAACAACCGGGAAAAAGAACCACGTGACCAAATAGGACGCAAAACGCAAATACCATGCGACTACGACTTTTATTATGTAAGAACGCTCCGCAAATCCTTTGAAGTCGGAGCCTTGTGATTGCTATTACGTAAATAATTTACCTCTAACTGAAGTAAGCAAAGGAAACGCAGCACCTAATTGACCCATTCCTTCTATGTGCGAAGGAGATTGAATTTTACTAATGTATGGTTTGCCTATAATAACACACATTATAATGCGGTAAATATGCGACTAACAAGTAAAAAACACTATAATTAAACTTTTGTTTTGAATTAAGTTATTTAGAAAACAAAATTCCAAACCTTATTTCAAAACAGCAAGACTACATCTTTTAGAGAATATTATTGTTATATTTAAATGTTTTTTTAACAGTTTCATCGATAATGAAACATTTTTGTATGTTGTCTATCGTATCCCTGTAATAATTGTTGAACTCGTGGTCAACGTATTATTAATTGAGACCTGTGAATATAAACAAGAGTAACCTTATACTACTGCGTTATTCTCACACGGACTCCCCTTTGTTTATCGCCAGCCTCAGATTTATGAATGAGCTGAGCGAAAATACTACGCCACGCACACGCAGCAGAAAGTGAACTATTTTAATCATTCATAAACAATCTCCTCCGCGACACGTACAATACGATCATTGTTTATTGATTCTTTTCTATAAAACACCGTTCGAAAATATTGAATGTAACACGATATTAATATAATGTTTCCATTTGTGAATACACATAATTGGAGAACTCAAACCTCTTGCATAAATTATACAACTCTTTCTTGCGCGGATACGCAAGCTGGTATTGGGTTAATCATACCTAGGCCGTATCGATCTGAATTTCACACTAAGCACTTTAGACGGGCGCTAAAGCGCCCATCTAAAAACTGTGTATTTTTTTAAAGGCTAGGGACCAAGTACTGACTGTACAATACTGATCTATACATTGTATCTTACAAGCTGTTTCTTGTGAAAAGTTTGCTGTCTCATCATGTGTTTTAAAAGTCCAGCTTTAGACATAATCTCACTACCAACACCCTACCAGCTCACATGGAAATATATATAATAGGTGCCCAATATACATAATTATGAATCTTTATCATGACATGGTAGTGGTAGTGATGGGGAAAGATTTGTACTTAATATCATTCAACATGTATTTCTATGAAGTCAGTCAAAAGCCACTTATTCAGAAAAGGGATGCAATTTTTATTAACTGCTATTCCTAGAAATCCACTTTTTAAGTACTCACAGTCAACACGGATGAATGTTGACCCTCTTGTTTTACTGAAGCTTTCTTATTCAGATGTTTTCGCCTAGATTTCTTACCATACTTGTATGCAGCAAGAAAATTGATGGCAGATATAATTGCCCTTATGTTCATATTCTTTGCATGTTTGTGCTGTTTACATCTGCCTTCAATGTCAACATTAGTAGATTTCACTCAAACAATCTGCTTTCCATGTAAACAAAAGTAGATTTTATGCAAACATTTGACAATATCTACAAGGCGCAGGATGTTAGTCCACAATTAAAATTAAGGATGTTTGCGTAGCTATGAATATTTAGAATATTTGAGTAATTTAACTTTGGCCGTATATAGACGTATATATATATATATATATATATATATATATATATATATATATATTTGATGCTGGAACAAGGCTTACTTAATTATTTAATTAAATAATTTTATAAAATTTAATAAAGATTCAATAAAATATTTATTGCAGGACCTTTGCCCCATCAGCATTCAATTGTGGTTGTCAGGGACAGAAAAACATTAATAACTGAAAAAGGAACCATACTGCACTAGATAAAACATTCGCACAAAAGAGAAGGGGGGGGGGGCGCTACGAAAAATAACATTAAAGATTGAGGTTATTTTCACTGATGTAAATGTGGAGTGGTATTTCACTGTTGTAAATATGGGGTAATATTTCACTGATGTAAATTTGGGGTGGTATGCAGGGATCTCAATAACTTTTGAGCCAACAAGCCAAAATGTGAAACCAACAGGCCTTCTAGTGGTGGTCAACCAGGCACTTAAATTTGAGCATTTTTCTGTGCATTTTATGAATTTTAGCTTTCTTAACTAACAAAAGATAAATGAAAAAGCTCTTTATTAATTTATTAACATTTTTGATTTTAGATTGGGAATGGGGCGGAAATGGGGCCCTACAGGAATGGTCGGAAAAGGCATGATCGTCCGTGAACCATGCACATTTTGCGTAACACTTCTAGTTTGAAATGTAACTTAATTAAAACTAACTTTCACAACAACAAAAACTTTGCATTTACGCAACAAATATGGGGTGGTATTTCACTGATGTAATTATGGGGTGGTAATTCACTGATGTTAATATGGGGTGGTATTTCACTGATGTAAATATGGGGTGGTATTTCATTAGTGTAAATATCGGATGATAATTCACTGATGTACATGTAAATATGGGGTGGTATTTCACTGATGTTAATATGGGGTGGTATTTCATTTGTGTAAATATCGGATGATAATTCACTGATGTAAATTTGCGGCCATAAGTCGACCTAAAAACGCTCCCAAAATTGACTTTAAAAGTCAACTCGACTTATGGATGAGGTACTAAATAAAAATTAAAAACAACATATTTCTGTGCCGTTTTTTTTTTAAGTAATAAATCTCCGAAGCGGAGGAATGATGACTGTTTACGGTAAGGCCGACTCGTCTTTTACTTAAATGTCCGCCGATAACAAAATACTGCATGTTTACATTGGTTTTTAATTCATTAATCTTCGTAATAAGTGCAGATAAAAACATGTAAAAATAACTTCGAAAATATTAAACATTTGTGACGTACGGTAAAGTGGCGAAAATTATACATATAGCTATTTGTCTATTGATACATCGTCCGTTGTCTGCTAAGAACTGCTGACACTTGTACCCATTTAAAGTTAATCCGTGTAAATACAAACTGTCAACAGGTGCATATGTCTTTATGCCACCAATTATCGCTTCTCGGCCTTTTGACTAAGATCAAAGCGTAAAGTGTAGCGTTGGCATCCTTTTGATCATTTGTCTTTATTGCGTCACGCCTAAAATAGTTATCCGTTAATGATGTGCACAACGGTTCTGCTACAAACTACTTCTGACCAATCAAAAATAATTACTCTATCGTTGGATACGCCTTTAACCAATCGCTATTGTTCAATTTCACATGGTATATTTTTTGATTGGATGAAGGTGTGGTTTCGTTGATTTATTCATAACTGTCCCACAATTTATGCATAATCGTTTCGTAAATAAATAGATCTTATCTGATTGAAGATTTCATTCATTGTTTGATTATAATAATATTACGCACTCACCCTGGATTATTAAAAAGTGTAATTGGACATATTAAATACACAATTACTTTCGATTAGCTGCTTAGTATTATTACAGGGTAGATAAGACGTTTTTCCAGAATGCAGAAAATATTCCTCGGGTATCTCGTGATTTACGAATATGTATAACAGTCGAAAAGCGAGCGATGCGAGTGTTGGTAAATTCACGTGTTTCATGCATAATGGCGGAAGCGTTTTTGATTATTTGAGAGCAAGTTACAATTATTTTGACCATATAATGAATTTTTGCGTTCAAGATTTTCACGAATTTTTACATCAATAGCACTAACATTTGAATACAAATATATCTGCTCATAAAATAAACGCTGAAAGTTATTGCGTTAAATGGGAAACTAATTTTGATTTGTGAAATATATATTAAGTTCGAAATAATCAATGATATGTTATTATGATTTTGAACAATAAAATATATTTTTCGTGATAATAAATAATTGAAACGTTGAAGGTTCGTTTTTAATATATTCTTATTATTAATATCCCAAAAAATGTCAACTGCCAGTGCAAAAGCCCTCAGAACCATGACTAAAACGTAACTTAAACATGTCTGAGATATTGAGGAAATTTACCCCCCGACTTATGGCAGAGTCAAGGCAAAAACCAAGTTTTTCTAGCCACATTATACCATTCGACTTATGGCCGAGGTAGACTTATGGCCGCGAATGTACGGTACATGTAAATATGGGGTGGTATTTCACTGATGTGAATATGGGGCGGCATTTCACTGATGTATATTTGGGGTGGTATTTCATGGAATTATTCACAGAACAGTCAGGGCCCTCAATCCATTTATGGGGAAGCGGGTCGCTACCCATAGCAGGGGGAATTTTCGCGGCGTTTCCCTTTTTTGGGGGATTTTTTACTTACTATCTAATTATTACATTTGTACATGTTTGCACTATATTCATTGCTTATTTCATAATTAAGTATGTTTGACAAGATTACATTAAAATAGAATTGAGATATAATAATCATGAGACATCTATCTATAAAAAAATTAAAAAAATAAAAAAAAATTTAGGGGGAATTTTTCCCCAAAAAAGGGGAAAAAAGTATACTTTTCAGGGGGGGGGGATGCGGCCGAATTTCGGCCGTGGATTTGACAGATTGAGGGCCCTGACAGTTTATTTATAATGATAGTGTTAAACTTAATGTCAAATAAAGAATGTGTGTTTTTGACCGAATAAATATAGTTTACATGGTGCAAAAATTAAGGGCCCAGAACACAATTAACCAATCATATTTGTCCTGCTATGGTATCAGTGTTTTTTTTTGTTCAAATTTGGGTCCGGTATGGGGGCCCATTCCATATTGAAAGAAGTATATATATTTTCCCAAATGGGACCTACAAATTCCCAATTGAAATTTTTCAAACAAGTTTTTTTATTATAAGGATACAAATTTTAATTATCTCCAAATCCAGCTCTTTAAGTTGAACCTTATACAATATTATATTGCAATACTTTTTTTATACGTTATAAAGTATTTGTTAGCATGAAATTAACAAGATTAATTACAAAATTTTAGTACATAAGACGTGATACTTCTCAAATCAAAGTGAACCAGCCCCATTCTAAAAATAGTGAAAAAAAAATGGGTATATTTAGGACAAACATCTTGTCGGTTATAATTTTATTGACAGTTGTCTCATTTAAAGACATTTACTTGTAAAATGTATTTTTAGCGAGGCTGTTTTCGGAGAAAACCAGAGCTATTGTCATAGCCAGCACGTCCGCCATAGGCGTCGTGCTAAAACCTTAACATTGGCTCTAAAATCAAAGTGCTTCCACCTACAACTTTGAAACTTCATATGTAGATGCACCTTGATGAGTTCTACACGCCACACCCATTTTTGGGTCACTAAGTCAAAGGTCAAGGTCACTGTGACTTCTAATATCAAACTTTAACATAGGCTCTAAAATCAAAGTGCTTCCACCTACAACTTTCAAACTTCATATGTAGTTGCACCTTGATGAGTTCTACATGCCACACCCATTTATGGGTCACTAGGACAAAGGTCAAGGTCACTGTGACCTCTAATATAAAACTTTAACATAAACCTTAACATTGCCTCTAAAATCAAAGTGCTTCCACCTACAACTTTTAAACTTCATATGTAGATGCACCTTGTTGAGTTCTACACGCCACACCCATTTTGGGTCCTTAGGTCAAAGGTCAAGGTCACTGTGACCTCTAAAAAAAAAAAAGAAAAAAAATCTGACAAGCTTTCGCAGCCGAGCGTGGCATCCGTAATGCAGTGCTCTTGTTTCAAAATGGCGATACCATGACATTACTGGTAATGAAACACTTAATTATCGAATATTTCAATCCCAAATTGAATACTTGGGTTGTTTACCTAGTATAATTGCTGTTAAATTAATAAAAGGACTTTTTATTCCCGTGTCCGATATCAATAATGTGTTTTCAACTTGTGGGTGGATCATGCTCAAACTTTCACAGCTGAAATACATTGGTGTGCAAATATTCGTAAATACATGTAAAGACATTTTGGCTGCAACCAGTTGTGGCAGAATTATGGCCCATTGTATGATTTTCAATAATATATAAGCCAAAATATTTTGTGTACTCAATTCCTCCTTACGTTGTGCCAGATGTTTGTAAAAAACTTTCACAGCTTAATTTCTTGTTTGCTTTTGATATACCAAGATTAATACCACGTTTTTCAAGCAAGTTTTTTTAGGTACGATAAACCTGATAACTGCCGCATCCGTGCCGAGAAAGACTCACTCTTTATAAATTTGAATGACTTGTGTTAATTTCAATCTTGTGATTAATTTTGGAAAATGAATTGCATCTTATATTATGCAATTGCAAACAACTTCAGTGCCTTCAGCGCTTTGATTTTTCAATGGACTATTTAGGCCTCGAAAGTGTGTACTTAACTCGACCTCCTATACTGCTGAGCCGATTTTGCTCACACTTTTATAGTAGAATGACCTTAATGTAAATATAATCATATAGAAAGGAATTTGTGCTTTGACCTGTTTTGGCAGAATTTTGTCATTTTTTATTATTTTATTGGCCCACCGAGTGGGAGGCATTTAGCAATGTACTTGTCAATCAAACTGTCCATCCGTAAGTTCGTCCTTGATAACGTCCGTCTCGAAACTTATGCTGTGTATCTCTTTTGTTTTATTGCTACTGGGTGGATCTTTTTCAAACTTTCACAGTTGGATGGCTTTTATATGTATATGCTTGTAAAGAGGTTTTAACTGAAAACTTTTTGGCAGAATAATGGTCCTTGTTATCCCCCGCAAAGGCTGATGGATATAGAAATGGCCTTTTCCGTCTGTTAGTCGGTCAGTTCGTCCATCTTTCTGTCACAAAGCTTGTTAGGGCTATATCTAAGAAACTATATAAGATATCAACATGGCACTTCATGGGTGTGTAGATATCAATAAGGAGAATTGCCATGCACAATACACATAACTCAAACTTTCTTTAATAAGAGTTATTGCCCTTTGTTTGTTTCCGTATCATGGAACATTTTAGCGCTTTATCGCAGATGCCATGCAAGATTTCAACATGAAACTTCATGGGTGTATCAATATTAATCAGGAAAAGTTCCGTGACTAAGAACCATGACCCTTCACTTTCTTAAATTAGAGTTATTGTCTTTTGTTGTTTTTGTACAATGGAATTTTACATGGTTATATCTCAGATATGATAATTCATGGATGTGAAGAAATCAATGAAAAGAAGTTACATGAACATAACCATGACCCTGCATTTTCTTAACTCATAGTTAATGCCCTTGGCTGTTTTTGTATGATGTAACTTTTCAAGGCTATATCTCAGATACAATACCATATTTCAACATGTAAATTCATGGGTGTAAAGATATCAATGAGGAGAATTCATAAACCAATTACCATACACTTAATTATTATTTATGAGTATACCTTTATATCAACGGATTTGCACCCATCCACAACTCAATTTATGTTTCGGGGGATATGAATTCAACGAATGTACTGGTTCTTTTTTAACACACCTGAGTACAAAATGCGGTGAGCTATGGTAGTAGCTGGCCCAGGGGCGTGTCGTCTGTTGTCATTTGTAAGAGGTCAGTTGTCAATTAGCTCCAAACCGCCAAGCGTATTTTCATCAAAAAGCACAGATTTAATAGTTGTTATGTCACATCATCAGTGGTCCTTTATAGTATTTTGTTCAAATCTAACCTAGCGACTACTTTAACTACCTGCTTTGACCAGCGCGCTTTCTCTGTCAGTACGATCTCAGACCAGAAAGTGGTTAACGATTGTCCGTGCTTACTAAAGGAAGAGGTGGAGGAGAGAGTGCGTAGTCTGTAGGCAGGGAAATCTGCAGGAGTGGCCAACTTCTATTCTGAGCTGATTAAGTACTGAAGAGAAGCCTTATGTTTAAATGATATTAAAGAAAGGAATTTTGATTTGTGGAGTGTTGCCAAAATTATGGCCTTGTGTCTGTTTTTTTTCCGCTTGAAAATATATATTCTCAAAATGTCTTTTATTTTTCCTCTTTTACTTCTGTGTGAATCTTTCCATAACTTTCATAGTTTAATTACATCATTAAAGAACGGAATTTTGACAGCCACCAATTTGTGCTGAGTTATGGCCCTTTGTGTTTTTAACCAGGTTTTCCGAAGGAAAAAACTGGTTATTAGATTGGGGATGTCGGCAGGCGGGCTGGTGGGCTGGCGGGCGGAACAAGCTTGTCGGGGCCATAACTTTGTCGTTCATTGTCAAATTTAAAAACATTTGGCACATTTGTTCACCATCATTAGACAGTGTGTCACGCGAAAGAATTACGTCGATATCTCCAAGGTTAAGGTCACAATTTGAGTTTGAAGTTCAAAAATGGCCATAAATGAGCTTGTCTGAGCCATTACTTTGTGAATCATTGTGAGATTTTAAAATCATATGGCTCATTTGTTCAACATTATTGGACGGTGTGTTGCGCTAAAGAATTACTTCAATATCTCCAAGGTCAAGGTCGCCACAACTAAAAATATATTGATTTTGAAACAACTATGTAATTATGAATAATCAGTAACAATGCTCATTTTGATTTTGAGTTGTCTCTCTTTATCAGACTTTTTATGCTTTCGGTAGGGTGGCATATAGCAGTTGAACTGTCCGTCAGTATGTGTCTATGTCAGTCTGTCTGTCCGTCCGTCCAAAAAAAAAACTTCAAGTTTAACGTTGGCCATAACTTTTGCCTTATCGAAGATAGAAACTTGATATTTGGCATGCATGTGTATCTCATGAAGCTGCACATTTTGAGTGGTGGAAGTTCAAGGTCAAAGTCATCCTTGAAGGTCAAAGGTAAAAAAAAATAATTTCAAAGTGGCATTCTCATGAAGCTGCACATTTTGAGTGGTGAAAGTTCAAGGTCTAGGTCATCCTTCAAGGTCAAAGGTAAAAAATAAAATAAAAACAATAGTAAAAAAAATAAAAATTTCAAAGCGGCGTTCTCATGAAGCTGCACATTTTGATTGTTGGAAGTTCAAGGTCAAGGTCATCCTTCAAGGTCAAAGGTAAAAAAATAAATATTGTTTTTTATTTATTTCAAAGAGGCGCAATAGGGGGCATTGTGTTTCTGATGAACACATCTCTTGTTTTTTTTCTAATTGAAATCAAGGTCGATTTTACACAAGGGGGTTAACAATACACATTTTGAATTGTCTCCCTTTATCAGACTTTTTTCAACTGAAAACCTGGTTTTGTGACCATTTTGTCCCTTGTTTGCCATTTGTAGAATATTATATAAATAGTCGATCTGTGTGTGTCCAAACATGTACCATGGGGTCATCAGTGTCAAATGTGACGCATTTCTAGTTTCTTTGGAAGAATATGTTAATTTAAAAACATATGTTTTTTAACTCAACTTTTCTTTAAATGCTGGCAAATTTCACTCAACAGCCTAAGAAAGATCATATTTAAGTGATCTTAAAGGGAGGCATTTTTTGTGCAATCAATTATTGCAAAATTATGTCTGTCATTTTTCATGTGTTGAGATATATATATATGCGCTTCATAAAATTATGACTGTTTGTAGTATTTTGCTCAAGTATTAAGTACATTAAGAAGATTTTTTGGTTATATTTTATATTTGATTAAATTTGACTGTGTCCATGGGGGATGAGTGTCTGTGACATATGTAGTTCTGTATGAAATGGACTGAAAGCGGCACATACATATTTACATTTGTTCTCTTTTTTTGTGTAAGAATTTTTTATTATACCCCCATTAACATTGGTAATGGGAGCTATATAGGAGTCACTTTGTCGGTCTTTCGGTTGGTCTGTCGGTCGGTTGGTCTGTCGCTCTGTTGGTCTGTACCGAAACTTCATCCGATCTTCACCAAACTTGGTCACAATTTGTATGTAGATACTGTCTAGGTCATGTTTGAATATGGGTCATGCCAAGTCAAAAACTAGGTCGCGGGGACACTAAGTGTTTTATACAGGAAGGAAAAGGGGCGTGGTGCAAAATTTCAAAAAAAGGCACTTTAGCGCGCGACATCCATAAAAAGGGCACAAATATATCTGTATAGTGACTTAATAACAAGCTTTGTTACAAACAAACATTATATGTATAGTTTTGAGATTTATTGTTGAATAATTAAACCAACACAATCCAGAATGTATATTTTATTATGTGTTTTATATTTTCATGTAGTAACAAAAAAACAAGATTAAACACCATAGGATATATATCTTATACAAACGATAGCTTTTCAAAGAAGTCTTAGAATACTGTTAAATGAGTTACCCTCTTAAACAATTATTTATATTTAAAACGTTACACACATTGCACAAACAAGTCCTTAATATGCATCTTTAAAGTGTTGCCGCATAAAATTGTAAACGGGTATTGTTTTCACTTTGAACTTTCATGACCACGTGTTGTATTGTGTACATTTTATTTCGCAAAAAGTGTAACTAGGAACGGCGCCGTACTGTCTTTTGTTCATTGTCAATTAATTCAATACACGTTAATTGGTCTCCGATATAAACTTGTTTTGCTTAAAAAGCAATTTGCATCAATTTCTAATTTACGTTTGGTCGAAAGTGGAATGCCAAAATCGGAAAGCGTACGTTGCGACATTCTAAACACGAATGATAAGTGGTATAAGTTCAATATTTTTGTAAAATTCATATCTGTGTTTGCCAATGAACATATTTTGACAAGTTACAAACGGGTCATAATGTTCTTAATTGAACCAGTGGTGCAGGCCATTACAACAATTAACAACTTTGGGCCAAACAGGGTCCAAGACGGGGTATCAACTTCTTTGCCGACATTCACACGTTATTGTAATCAAAACATCGTGACAATAAACAAGCAAGTGCTCCAATTAAGCGCGGTCTGCCTAACCGTGAACAGCAAACGTGTTAAGATTGTCGTCTGCTACAATTCATCAACACACATCTACTGTGAGCCTGCGCCAATTCTATTGGATAGGAGGCGGAGCGTTATTTTAATCGACAGCTTTAATATGTCACGGGTTGCTATTTTCGGCGTATGGCCAATTTTCAGGAAGTACAGTGGACGTCATGGGGTTTTGTAATCGGCGTATGGAAACAATTATCGGGCGTAATATACGGCCGCACGCCGCTTAGTGCAAGCCCTATAAATTAATTTTTATTAACTTAAAACTGTTTTGCATTAAATTGAAAACAAATCAATATTTTACAGATACAACTGGTGTTTTTTTTAAAATTTAATTACGCGTAAAAATAAATGTTTTGATATAACTGAATTATGCATGAAATGCACAATTTCCACGTGAATAACATCGAGGTTTTCATCAAGTCTCCTAAGTAACTGTGCACGATTGTATCCGGACCGATTAGTGTTACAATGCCACTGAAATTATCGATTGATATTGACACATGGTTATTCACGCATGACGAATTCACAACCGCGCGAATCTTCGCTGATAATAGTCGGCTTAGAAGCTTGGTTAAGAGGCAATTAAGATGTTATCAATAAGGTCGCGCACGGCGGAAAACAGGGCGGCGGCCTTTGAAAAGGGCAGCGTGGCGCTGATTTGCTTTGAAAGGGGCAGCGAGGCTCTTCAAAAAAGCGGCGTGGCGCCGCGCCACGCTAAAACGGCCTGGATAAAACACTTAGTGAGTTTTAAACAGAAAGTTTAACCGGACCAAAACTTTGATATTTATCGTAAGATTTTATAATTACTTGGTACATTTGTTCACCCTAATGGAACGGTGTGTCGTGTGAAAAAAGTACGTTGATATCTCCAAGGTCAAGGTCACCCCTGGAGTTCAAAGGTCAAATGCTTTTCTGGGCCATAACTTTATCATTTATTGTGAGATTTTAAAATCATTTGGCAAATTTGTTCACCATCATTGTTTAGTTTAAACCTATTTATTTTAGCTCGATTGCATCGAAAGCCTAAGGCTTATATAAACGCTCTCGAGTCCGTTTCCTGGGCCTAGAACCAGTACTTGGTGTCTTTGGTGGAGATCTAAAGAACGCTCCCACGGTGGGGATCGAACCCGTGACCCCCCGGTCGCTAGGCGGACACCATATCCATTACACCACGGCGACTATCATTGGACGGTGTGTCGCGCGAAAGAATTATGTCGATATATCCAAGGGTAAGGTCACACTTTGAGTTAAAAGATAAAAAAATGGCCTTAAATGAGCTTGTCAAGGGAATAACTATGCCGTTCATATGTCGTTCATTGTAAGATTTTAAAATCTTTCGGCACAGTTACCCATCATCAACGGACGGTGTGTCGTGCAAAAGAACTACGTCAATATCTCAAAGGTAAAAAATGGTCACAAAATGAGCTTGTCCGGGCCATAACTATGTCATTCATTGTGAGATTTTAAAATAATTCAACACATTTTTTTACCATCATTTGACAGTGTGTCGCGCGAAAGAATTACGTTGATATCTCAAAGGTCAAGGTCACACTTAGAGTTCAAAGGTCAAAATGGCCATAAATGAGCTTGTCCGGGCCATAGCTATGTCATTCATTGTGAGATTTTAAAATCATTCGGCACATTTGTTCACCATCATTGGACGGTGTGTTGGGCGAAAAAAGTATGTCGATATCTCCAAGGTCAAGGTCACACTTTGAGTTCGAAGGTAAAAAATTGCCATAAATGAGCTTGTCCGGGCCATAAGTATGTGGTTTATTTTAGATTTTAAAATGACTCTGTAAATTAATTTTGTTCACAGTCATTGGACGGCGTGTCATGTGAAAGAATTCAAGAGTTCAATGGTCAAAATGGCTTTAAATGATAATTGCATAATAATTCTTCCAAATTGCCATAAATTAGATTCTCTTGTTTTGTGAAGAAAGCATGCAAAATAGTCTGTGTCAATGCGGCACATGAGGGTATACGTCACGTCTGTGACAAAGCTCTAGTTTTGTTTGCAGATTTCAGTCTGAAATCCAACTTTTCTTTTACAACATTTATGCTTGAAATTGTTCAATCTATAAAAAAAACACTTTTAGTTGGAAATTTTGTTATTGCCTTTTTCAAAAAGCACTTTTGATATTTAAACATTCAGACTGGAGGAGGATGTATGGTACATTGTTCTTTAGTGGTTCAATACAGAGTCAAGAATATACACTTCAGCCACTAGTTTATAACAATCAGTGTTCTCCGTAACAAGGAAGATTTTAGGCGGCCTAGTCTATTAATAATGACAAATTTTAAACTGAAACTGAAAGACACACTCAATTAACAATGCTTTCATTGTTACTTCTTACTTGGAAAAGTATTTTTAGTATTACTAAGCATTGGTTCAAGAGGTTTGTATTTAGAAGATTCAATCCGCACTCTTATTATGCAATTTCAAACAAGCCCCACAATAAACTTTGCAAACAAATTGTAATTGACGGACATGTATATGTTAACATAAAATATATCAATGTGCTATGTTTTCTCCTAGATCATCTATGACAGTATAGTTCTTGCATATAACTGCATATACAATTGTTATCATTTATGTCAATGGTTTTCATACCTAGATACAATAAATAATGTCCCTTTTGCCTTATAATAATGTCTTGAGCAAACGTTTTGGTTCAAATTGAAGTCATAAGTGAATTTTAATGAGTTAAACATTTTACTGCAATTAACATTATAATTTCACCATTGGTAATAGGGCCTATATAGGAGTCACTTTGTCAGTCGGTCTGTCTGTCCAGAAATTTTGTCCGGACCATAACTATGTCATTTATTGTTAGATTTTAAAATGACTTGGTACATTTGTTCACCATTAAGGGACGGTGTGGTGCGCGAAAGAATTATGTCGATATGTCCAAGGCCAAGGTCATACTTGGAGTTCAAAAGTCAAAAGCTTAATTGTCCTGGCCATTACTTTGTTGTTCATTGTGAGATTTTAAAATAGTTTGCCATATGTGTTCACCATCAGCGGACGGTGTGTCCTGAGAAAGAATTACGTCGATATCTTAAATGTCAAGGTCATACAGTTTGAGCTCAAAGGTAAAAGATGGCCATAAATGAGCTTGTCCGGGCCATTACTATGTCGTTCATTGCGAGATTTTAAAATCATTTGGCACATTTGTTCACCATCATTGGACGGTGTGTCGCTCGAAAGAATTGTGTGGATATCTCCAAGGCCAAGGTCATATACTTTTAGTTCAAAGGTCAAAAATGGCCATAAATGATCTTGTCCGAGCCATAACTATATCAATGTGTTTTTCAATGTTTTTTTCAAAGTCATTGGACGGCGTGTCATGTGAAAGAATTCAAGAATTAAAAGTTCAAAATGGCGATAAATGAAAATGGCATAATAATTCTTAAAACTTGCCATAAGTTAGGTTCTCTTGTTTTGTGAAGACAGCATGCAAAATAGTCTGTGTCAATGCAGCATGTGGAGGTATACGTCAGGTCTGTGACAAAGCTCTAGTTAATTTTGTTTTAATTAGTCCCCTACCAGTATCACTGGAGGGGACTTATGGTTTTGTATCCGTCCGTCCGCCAGTCCGTCACACTTTTCTGGATCCTGCGATAACTCTAAAAGTTCTTAGTATTTTTTCATGAAACTTGGAATATGGATAGATGGCAATATGGACATTATGCACATCATTTCATTTTGTTCCTACATCAAAAATTCCAGTTGCTATGACAACAAATAGACTAGAAATACTGCTTAAAATGGTGATGTTTATGTCCCCCACTATAGTAGTGGGGGACATATTGTTTTTGCCCTGTCTGTTGGTTGGTCTGTTGGTTGCTCTGTTGGTCAATGGTTGGTCTGTTGGTTGGTTTGCGCCAACTTTAATATTTGCAATAACTTTTGCAATATTGAAGATAGCAACTTGATATTTGGCATGCATATGTATCTCATGAAGCTGCACATTTTGAGTGGTGAAAGGTCAAGGTCAAGGTCATCCTTCAAGGTCAAAGGTCAAATATATGGGTCAAAATCGCTCATTTAATGTACACTTTTGCAGTATTTCAATAGTCAAGATAGCAACTTGATATTTGGCATGCATGTGTATCTCATGGAGCTGCACATTTTGAGTGGTGAAAGGTCAAGGTCAAGGTCATCCTTCAAGGTCAGATGTCAAATATATGTAGCCAAAATCGCGTATTTTATGAGTAGTTTTGCAATTTCGAAGATAGCAACTTGATATTTGGCATGCATGCGTATCTCATGGAGCTGCACATTTTGAGTGGGGAAAGGTCAAGGTCAAGGTAATCCTTCAAGGTCAGAGGTCAAATATATGTGGCCCAAATCGCTTATTTTATGAATACTTGTGCAATATTGAAGATAGCAACTTGATATTTGGCATGCATGTGTATCTTATGGAGCTGCACCTTTTGAGTGGTGAAAGTTGAAGGTCATCCTTTAAGGTCAAATATATGGGTCAAAATTGCTCATGTAATGTCACTTCTGCAATATTGAAGCTAGCAATTTTATATTTGAAAGGCATGTGTATCTCATGGAGCTGCACATTTTGAGTGGTGAAGGATCAAGGTCTAGGTCATCCTTCAAGGTCAAACCGTCTACTGAATGTAATAACTAGGGTAACTTACATTTTGTGAATTGTTCAGGAATGCATATTTTCTGACATTTTCTAAAATACAGTAAGAGCACTTACGTGGTTTTTTGCATTCAAAATATTTGAGTGTTAAAATTATGGTAACTGGCCCTTTCTTAATTTTTTATTGTTTTAAAAAAGGCATATCAATTTTGGAGTTTTGTTTCGTTTTTCAAGTGTTATTATAATACTAATCAGAAAGTTTGAGTACGAAAACATGTTTTAATAAAACAGTTTTTTGCTTCTCCTGAAAATTGAACAAAATGTCAGTTACGCTACTTTTTACATTCAGAAAATGACATTTGTTCGTAATGTTAATTTCGAAAATTTGGTAAAAACACTATTTTTACCAAAAAGGTTGACCTAATATTTTAACAGTTGATGTATGTCACCTTAATAAACACAAAAATGGAACAAAGTAAAAATGTATAAAAATGTTAGTTACAAGACTTATTACATTCAGTAGACGAAACGTCATATAGGGGGACATTGTGTTTTACAAACACATCTTGTTTCTGGATCCTGCGATAACTCAAAAAGTTCTTCATATTTTTTCATGAAACTTGGAATACGGATAGGTGGCAATATGGACACTATGCACGTCATTTAATTTTGTTCTTACGTCAAAAATTGTGGTTGCTATGGCAACATATAGACTAGAAATACTGCTGAAAATGGTGTGTTTTTTTTCTGGATCCTGCGATAACTTTAAAAGTTCTATATATTTTTTCATGAAACTTGAAACATGGATAGATGGCAATATGGACATTATGCACGTCATTTTATCTTGTTCCTACGGGGGGGAATGCGGCCGTGGATTTGACAGATTGAGGGCCCTGTGTGCTAATACAATGAGGGATGTACATGTATTTTTATACTTTATATAAGCAATCGTCATAGTTTCAAAAAATATAACCACAACGAAAGAACACTCCAAATTATTGAATCGTTTTGCATTGCAACGCTTTATAATTATCAGATTTTCGTTTTGCATTGCAACGCTTTATAATTATCAGATTTTTAAATCCTCAAAAGATGCATATATAGTAGATATTTTAGATAATGATAAATGTTCAGTAGTACTGTTTCCTCACAAATATCATAACTGCAACGAAAATTTACGAATCTGAAACAACTTTGTTAAATTTATTCAATTTACCAAAACATGAAAAGGCCCCTTTAAAAAAGTCAGTGTAGATTCACTTTAAAGAAATCACATAAGATTAAAGCATGCACTTTTACAACGGAAATAGCTTGAATAAGAAAGACCATGTGGTGCAAGTGAAAACACAGGAGTAATGTGGTGATGACCGATATCGAGACAAGTGCAGCAATCTGGAGTTGATTTGTAGTATTATCCATTTATAAGTTTAAATATTGTTTGAATCTTTCTTTCCAAATTGATTTAATTGCATTTTCGTGAAATGCGTTAAAATTTCAGACATTGTAGGGAATCCTGCGGGCATGTGACATGGAACAATTATTATTGACAAAGCGTTTAAACTTGGAAAAAAATATATGGCTAGCATTTCTCACAAGAAAACAAAAATCAATGTATTACTAATGTGTCAAACCAAGCAATAGACATAACATAGACAACATTTTAGTGTTTGTCAAAAGTATTGACTATGGATCATTGACAATACAGTTAACCTGTCAGAATAATGTTGCTCATATGATATATGATTTTATTTTTTGAACGCACAAGTGCCCAGCCAAAGAAAGTATGATAATATTGTACTATATCTATGCATAGAAACATAATTTTACAATTTCTATGTTACTATTGTTTGTAACATTTTGAAGAGATTGTGACTAAATTTTTCACAATTTTGATATTGTTGGGACTTTGTTCATGATCTTGCATAAATAAATGTGTTTTCATGACAACTCCACACCCAAACTGCAACAAAAATTGTCAAAGATGACAGTAGCCAAATGCAGATTGACGACGAACATGTTGAAGCTATTTGTACAAGTCCTATGATACTTGAGACTGTTGATGACAAAGTCTATGCACCGAGCAATGGTGCCCATGAAACACTGGAAACAGTTGTACAAGTTGAAGATGGTGTAGGCAAATTCATTAAAATACCATTCTTCAATTGGTACAATTCATAACTTGATTTTTCCCAATTGGAAGATTTTGCGACTTGTTTTTTTCCCAATTTGATGATTTCACGACGCGAAAAATTCCCAATGGGGCACAGGACCCGTTCCCAATTAGGTGAAAAAAATCACTGAAAGTAGATCACAGTTACAGTACAGATCTAGTAAAGCTTACTCTGACATTCAAATAAGGTAAAATAAAGCATATTCCAAGCGAATTCATGCACATAATTTCACTATAGAAATATATTTTTTTATCTGAACAATATTTAGGTCGAGGTAACATTGGGGTCAATTGATATAAAAAAACCTGGTGATGTTAAAGGTTACTCAAACATTGTTGAAACTGTAGAAGCTACCCTTATGATTCATAGGTCCGAATTTGTATCATCGCAATATAACAAAAACTGTCAATTCTAAGTTAAGTGTATTACAAACTTGGGTTATCATTTAAATGGAAAAACTTATAGACACTATAAATGCTATATTTTGTTTAGGTCAAATGAAAGGTGGTCTGAATGGTTAAGGGGCACATGGTTTATGTAGATTTTATAAATATCAACATACTATGCACCATCAGCGCCCTCAAAATGCAAAGCTTATAGGTTTACTATTTTGTATGTTGACTAGCATCCTTAATGTTAGTTATGATCCTGGAGTCTAGATTACATTCTGCACTCCATGGACCACATCCTTTTAAACACTAAAGATAGACCAAAAACTACTTATAACTTGTTATATTCTGAACAGACTTGTTACTTCGGTTTCGCAAATTTATTTCTAATGTTGTAAATGCATAGTGATTCTCTACAACAGCGGTTTAAATTTGAATGCAGTTGTATAAGCTGGTCACAAAAAGAGGTTCACACAATATGTATAACAAAATGACTGTTAAATATTCTTTGCTTTAGTATATTCCTTGCATCTTGTATTTTGGTCCTCTAAAAATAGTTTTAGCTAATGTGGTTATTGGCTTGTCAGCTAACCGATTGAAGGGATCGACTTGTTGAATAAAAACCCTGTTCACAGTGCTCTGTCAATTCTAATACAGATGTACCTAGCTTGTTTTCTTCTTAGCTAACATTAGCACAATGTGCTTACGTAGTGATTTTGTGATGACAATAATTCCCATTGTTAAACATGCATTGCCCGTTATCAAAAATTACACTGTTAAAACACTAGAGATTATATTTATTTCAAATATTCACGAAACTGTGTCAGAACATTGGTCTAAATAAAAAATACGTCTATTACAAAACTAGGTCCAAAAACTAGATCCCTACGTCAAATGAAAAAAAAAGTGCATTCTAGAAGTAACATGTTTACCAAATTAACCCCTTGATGGTCTTGTCTTCAACCATGGCATACCAATATTCTCATGGTTTTCCATTGTGGCTCTTTCATGCTTACTACTCAGTTCTGATTCCCGACTCTTTCATGCTGACTACTCAGTACTGCTTCCCAATATTCTCATGGTTTTCCATAGAGGTTCTTTCATTCTTACTACTCGGTACTGATTCCCGATATTCTCATGGTTTTCCAGTGTGGTTCGTTCATGCTTACTACTCATTACTGCTTCCCAGCTTACATCTCAGTACTGATTCCCGACTCTTTTATGCTTGCTACTCAGTACTGCTTCCCAAATGAAAAGTCATGCTGGTCGGAAAGTGCAAGTTTTTAAATTGTACATGTTGAATATACATATATATTTATAATAAATAAAATGAACAAATATAATTGCTTAAAACATCAGCCAATAATACAGACACTCAATTAATCTGATAGATCATTAAAATACTATTTATATGATTTAATATATTATAACATTGATTGAAAAATGCATTAAATTTGGAATACCTGATTTCTGTGCGTGTCCCTTGTTTGTATTATTAATGCTTTTTAGCTCGACTATTATATATGAAATATATATAGTGGAGCTATCCTACTCACCCCAGCGTTGGCGTTAGCGTTCGCGTTGGCGTTTGCGTGCAAATGTTAAAGTTTTCGTACTACCCCAAATATTTTCAATGTCCCTTGACATATTGCTTTCATATTTTGCATACTTATTTACCAACATGACCCCAACCTATAAACAAGAGCAGACGACTGTATCAAGCATTTTGACATAATTATTGCCCCTTTTATACTAAGAATATGCATATTTTTGATAAATCTATGTTAAAGTTTGCGCACTACCCCAAATATTTCCTATGTCCCTTGACATATTGCATTTTGCATACTTGTTTACTAACATGACCCCAACCTATAAACAAGAGCAGACAACTGTTTCAAGCATTTTTACAGAATTATGGCCTCTTTTATACTTAGATAATTAAACATTTTGCTTAAATTAATTGCCATAACTTCTTTATTTATGATCAGATTTTATTAAAACTTTGACAAAACAACACTTACCTGAATACCACAATGGATTCCACCCAAACAATACCCCACGCCCCAACCCAGAATCCCTGCCTCCCTCCCCTCACCTTCCATCCGCCCCAATTTTTTTTCCTTTTTTTATTTTTGAAAGATTTATAAATGACTCCACCCCACATTATACCCCCTTCTCAACCCCCCTACCCCACCCGCCAAAAAAAACACATTTTTTGTTATTTTTGAAAGATCGTCTAATAAATGCCCACACCCCACATTATACCCCCCTCTCACCCCCCTACCCCCCCGCCCCCCCCCCCAATTTTTTTGTTTTCCTTTTTTTACTTTTGAAAGATCTTCCATTATAAATTATTGAATATAAACAATTTCTTCATGCTGGCTTATGTTATACTGTCATGCACTCGAATAGTAGAGCGCGCTGTCATCTGAAGGTCTTGTTTATAATTCTGATATGTATAATTTGTGCATAATGTTTTCTTAAATACTCTACACAAATATCTCAGAAACTTGATCATGATCTCTATATGGTGAAACTGATCACAGTGTCCTGTTAGGGTGGACTTGTGCATATTGTCAGGTTTTTCCTTTACAATTTTTCTCAATGCAGTCTAATTGTTCTGGCTCATTGATTTGCACATATATTGCCTTTATCTGGAACTCATTCTTAAAATAAACCCATATAATAGAGCATTATTGGGGAGCATTGATAAGTTTTACTTATATTCTTGTTTTTCTTATATGATAAGGACTGTAAGCAATACTTAATTAAGAGTATTGTAGAATCAATTTAATGAATCTATTTTGTTAAATATTATCATTGTTGTGCTTTTACTTTCACTTTCCACATTTGCATTAATATAAATACAGTGACCCCGCGTTTATCCAGATCTCGATAGTCCGGAAATCTCGTGATGCAGACGTAAGTCAAGGGGAACGGATTTATTATGCAATATTTTGCCCCGTTAAGTCCGGAATCTTGGGAATTTGCGACACCGATCTGTGTATTTAGCTGTAATTATGTCTCGTTAATAGGGATGCTTCCCAACATGGGGGCTTAATCGCCCACCCGCCGTATAAACAAAAGCGCAATCACCGAGGCTCGAAGTATTGTCGTTTTAGGCTTAATTGCTATCCCATCGTTTAAACAAAAGCTCGCTCACCGAGGTGTGAAATATTATTGTGTTTAGGCGCTAAAGCTAAAAGGCGTGACTAAACATGATTCGACTCCGACTTAAAACTAAGATTGATGTCGGCATTACACAATGCATCTTAAATGATACAATGATATTCTTAAAGGTCTTTAATGAGCTGAACACGGGACCAATTAAGACGCTGATTACAATCAGACCGTCATCGTGCGTGAAAAGTTGTGCTAGGATTATTTAAGCAATCCGTTTAAAACACATCAAACATTACGTGTCGCTATTTTAATCATTTCGCATTTTTATATTTTATTGTCATTTGCCTTCAACACCCTTGATGTGTGTACATGTACAATTTCGGTTACACGTTTTAGTATATATTGTTTTACAAACATTTTATTATACGCCAATTACCATTGGTAATGGGGGCTATATAGGAGTCACTTTGTCGGTCTGTCCGTCTGTCGGTGGGTCTGTCGGTCTGTCCTGAAATTTCATCTGATCTTCACCAAACTTGGTCAGAAGTTGTATCAAGATGATGTGAAGGTCAAGTTTGAATATGGGTCATGCCAGGTAAAAAACTAGGTCACAGGGTGTTTTAAACTGAAAGTTTGTCCGGACCATAACTATGTTATTTATCGTTAGATTTTAAAATGACTTGGTACTTGTGGCGTGTGAAAAAAGTATGTTGATATCTCAAAGGTCAAGGTCACACTTGGAGTTCAAAGGTCAAATGCTTGTCCGGGCCATAACTCTTATGTCATTCATTGTGAGATTTTAAAATCATTTGACACATTTGTTCACCATCATTGGACGGTGTGTTGTGCCAAAGAATTACGTTGATATCTCCAAGGTCAAGGTCACACTTAAAGTTCAAAGGTCAAATATGGCAATAAATGAGCTTGTCCTTGCCATAACTATGTTGTTCATTTTGAGAATTTAAAATCATTTGGCACATTTTATCACCATCATTGTATGTTGTGTCGCGCGAAAGAATTACGTCGATATCTCCAAGGGTAATGTCAAACTTTGAGTTCAAAGGTAAAAAATGGCCTTAAATGAGCTTGTCGGGGCCATAACTATGTCGTTCATTGTGAGTTTTTAAAATCTTTTGGCACATTTGCTTACCATCATTGGACGGTGTGTCGCGCGAAAGAATTACGTTGATATCTCCAAGGTCAAGGTCACACTTTGAGTTCAAAGGTAAAAAATAGCCATAAATGAGCTTGGGTCCATAACTATGTCGTTTATTGTGAGTTTTTAAAATCATTTGGCTCTTTTGTTCACCATCATTGGACGGTGTGTCAAGCGAACGAATTACGTCGATATATCCAAGGTGTAGGTCATACTTTGAGTTTAAAGGTAACAAATGGACATAAATGAGCTTGTCTGTGCCATAAGTATATAATGTCATTCATTGTGAGATTTTAAAATGACTGTACATTAATTTTGTTCACAGTCATTGGTCTGTGTGTCATGTGAAAAAATTCAAGAGTTCAAAGGTCAAAATGGCTATAAATGATAATGGCATAATAATTCTTAAAAATCACCATAAATTAGTTTCTCTTGTTTTGTTAAGACAACATGCAAAATAGTCTGTGTCAATGCGGCACGTGGGGTAATACGTCACATCTGTGACAAAGCTCTACTTCAATTATTGTTTTCAACAAATTAAATGTCTGCGTAACAAGAAAATATCATTTTTGATGCGAAATAAGTATGTAAATGTACATAAACATAAGGTTTATGTCATAAGGTAAATATTTAACTCTCGAAACGGCACTGGTTCGATAATCCGGAAGATTTGTTTATTAGAAAATTTCTACCAGAACAGACGTCTCTGGATAAACGCGTGGTCACTGTACTACATTATTAAGTGTGTGATGTTTTCTCAGACTTAACAACACCATTTCGAAGTTTAGAGCACAGACGATGCAAATGCTATTGGAAGTTTTAATTGAACAATTTGTATGGTCAAATTACATTCTTGTAATGTAATATTCAACCTCTAAATACTGCACAAGGAAGTTTTTAATACCAAGTCATAACCACACACTTAAACCAATGCTTGAGAACAGTGAGTGTTCTTCTTAACACGGAAGATTATAGACAGATGGTCTATTGATAGTGAAAAGTGTTTGTTGTTTTGGGATATAACTTTTCAGGACTATATCTCAGATATGCTACAAGATTTAAACATGAAACTTCATGGTTGTGTAGAAATTAATGGGAAGATGTGCAATGCACAAGAACCATAACCCTGCACTTTTTTAAGAGTTATTGCCCTTTGTTGTTGTTATGTCCCCGGATCGAATGATCGGGGTATATTGTTAATGACCTGTCTGTCTGTCATTCTGTCACTCTGTCATTATGTCACTCTGTCATCCCAAAACTATAATATTGGTCATAACTTTTGCAATATTGAAGATAGCAACTTGATATTGTTTGTCATACATATTTTCAAATTAAACTGCGATAGCTTTATTTAATAATTCACTAATAAATAATTTACTCAGTATAAAACTATTCACATTTACTTAAATGAGCCATGCTCTGTGAAAAGGGGTTTTAATGCATGTGCGTAAAGTGTAACCCTGATAAGCCTTTGCAGTCTGCACAGGCTAACCAGAGATGAAACTTGTCATGTTATGGTATGTTTCGTTTACAGAGAGCATCTTCTTTGCAAAAATCTAGTTTAGGCGGAAAGTTTCGTCCCTGATTAGCCTCTGGGGACTGCACAGGCTAATCTGGAACGACACTTTACGCACATGCATTAAACCTGCTTTTCACATAGCGGGGCTCATTTAAATTAATTAACAACAATCTGAGTAAAATATATCAAGCGGTTAATTCCATTAAAAGCAATACTTGTTTCTGCAAATGCATACCTATCTCACAGCATTGTCCCAGCCACCCATCCGTAAAAATACTTATCTTTGCCGCGGAACCAGTACACTCTCCTCTGTTCTGACATGTGCTATTGTAACATGGATCTTTAACTGAAAGACTTATATAGAAATAATCCCCTAAAATTTGGTGACCTGCAAACAAAAATGCCAATCAAAGAAACTGTTTATGCCGCTGATCGAATGATTGGGGATATATTGTTTTTGACCTGTCTGTCTGTCTGTCAATGTATGCGTCTGTCTATAATAGTATATGTCTGCCGGTCATTGTATGTGTGTGTCTATCCTAAAACTTTAATCTTGGCCATAACATTTGCGATTTTGATGATGGCAACTTGATATTAGGCATGCACGTGTATCTCACGGAGCTGCACATTTTGTGTGGTGAAAGGTCAACGTCATCCTTTAAGGCCAAATGTCAAATATATGGCTTCAAAGCCGCGCAGTAGGGGCATTGTGTTTCACGAACACAGCTCTTGTTAAGGCTATATCTCATATTGGCTATAAGATTTGAATATGAAACGTTATGGGTGTGTAGATATCAACGAGGAGAATTGCACATATTACTACCTTTTAATTATTACCCTACACTTAATTATTATTCTGTATATCAAGGATTTGCGCCGATCCATGAACAAAGTTTATCAAATCAACAACTGAGGTTGTTTTGGAAAGGTTCAATGTGTCAGTGTTTATTTTTATTCAAAATCGAGTCCTGTAATCTGACTCATTCAACATGGAAAAACGTATAATGGAAGGTTTCCAAAAAAAAATTTCAATTAAATAAACATGCAGGTAAATATAATACTGGACACACTTGTATCCTCGATTTTGAAGCATTTTATAGCAAAACAACATCAACACTATTTTTCCCAATTTTAGTCTAAATGCTGCTAGATTTCCCAATCCAAAGGAACCGGGCCTATTCCCAAAATGGTGAAAAAGCACTGTGTGAATCAATCCCCACAAAATGCTATGCAAAGTAATTTAAGTTGACTAAAATGTATATTCAAGCCACATGCTTCATGGCTGTGCTGTGTTTCCTCCCCCACCTTCATGCCAAGAAGTACTTGTATATACCTGCATACAAATTTGTGAGCTTCATATGTCAATATATGTAATATCTTGATATAAGAGTGAATTCCTCTTTTTCTTATTGAACTGGCTTAAACATTATGTTTGGTCCAAATTATAGCAGCATTTTAGTTGCTATAAATGGTGCAGCATTCTCCTGCATATTGCTATATTATTCTAAGACATGCATTTAGCAGTTATTAGCATAGTAAATAATTTGTATAAGCAGCTGATATGTGGTCAGTTAAGGATAAAGATTTGTATATGGCATTTGGAAACAGGGCATAGTATCAGGCTGCTCTGGCTAGAATATTATGAATGGGCGCGTGGACTGTTGGATAAGCATGAATATATCTAAAAGTATATGTGTGAATTGCAAATAACAGGTCCCTATGTCCAAGACCAAAGTTCAAGGTCAAAGGTCAAAGCATTTAATCTACACATATCACTTTGTTTGCAGCAACAGTTTATGCAGCCTTAATACATGTATATTCTCAAATTAGTTTGCATGATTTACCAGTGTTGTTAGACAGAGCGACTTGCACCATAAACCAACGCCCTTCGAAAGGTTGAAGTCAAGGTATTGTCTGGATTATAACCTTGTTATTGAAGCTTGGATGGATTTAAAAATGACAGAAGTAAGACTAATGCAGAGTGTAAAACCAAAGAACAATGTCCATCAATAAATGTCAAGTTTTTTTTTATGAGAGGTCAATGAGTGTTCAAAATTATTAAAAGCAATATGCTTCTCTGCATATGAAGGTCACTAAAGCGTAGTATTGAAATAAATAGCAAAAACATTTAATACATCTCCGTTTACAAATGCAAGGGTTAAGAATTAATATGTTTATGTTTCCTGATAAAAATGAAGTTAAATAAATGAAGAATAAGACTAAACTACATATCTTTTCCAGAATTTTCAGAACACGAACTAACATTGTTATGTTAACAAACCCAGTCACTGTCAAACATCAATGTATGGGAATATGAAGGGCTCCCCCAAGAATAAAATAATTAATAGCCAGCCACATAACAGGGGTTTAATAAGGCACAGAGTTTATTCCTTGCTGTTCAGAACAAAATAGTGTTTCAGCTTTATCACATTATAGACTACTTTGTTTCTTGTCTCAAAAGAACTGTAACTTCATGTTGACCTCATAAACTAATCTTTGGATGGAGGGGCATACAGACCTATTTGGAGAGGTACATTTTGTTGATTCCGCTTGTGAAAAGCTCTATACATTGCTGTTACAACAGTGGCTTTAATTTTTCTGCACGCGTTATGACCAAGTCGATTGAACTGTATGATGATAAGATTGGGTACCACTTCAAACCACTTCTATTATCGCTATAACTACATATCAAAACAAAAACATATCAAACGCATGGAAGTGTGTATATAGTAACCTAACATATCAAACGTACGACAGAGTGTATATAGTAACCTAACAATTCAAACGCATGGCAGTGAGTATATAGTAACCAAACATATCAAACATATGGCAGTGTGTATATAGTAACCTAACATATCAAACACAGGGCAGTGTATATATAGTAACCTAACATATCAAACACAGGGCAGTGTGTATATAGTACCCTAACATATCAAACGCACGGCAGTGTGTATATAGTAACCTAACATATCAAACACAGGGCAGTGTGTATATAGTACCCTAACATATCAAACGCACGGCAGTGTGTATATAGTACCCTAACATATCAAACGCACGGCAGTGTGTATATAGTAACCTAACATATCAAACACAGGGCAGTGTGTATATAGTAACCTAACATATCAAACACTTGGCAGTGTGTATATAGCAACCTAACATATCAAACACTTGGCAGTGTGTATATAGTAACCTAACATATCAAACACTTGGCAGTGTGTATATAGTAACCTAACATATCAAACGCACGGCAGTGTGTATATAGTAACCTAACATATCAAACACACTGCAGTGTGTATATAGTAACCTAACATATCAAACGCACGGCAGTGTGTATATAGTAACCAAACATATCAAACACACTGCAGTGTGTATATAGTAA
Source organism: Dreissena polymorpha (assembly GCF_020536995.1). NCBI lineage: Eukaryota > Metazoa > Mollusca > Bivalvia > Myida > Dreissenidae > Dreissena > Dreissena polymorpha. The sequence goes on along the minus strand of NC_068355.1, from coordinate 186,579,041 downwards.
CCTAACATATCAAACACACGGCAGTGTGTACAGTACAGCTCTTAGAAATTATTCATTTTCCGCGGCGTCACCGCGAACGTGTTTTTGGTAGGAATCGCCGCGGACGTCGGAGGTTCACCGGTCCGCGATGATCGTCGTATCAATCCACCGCGGACGTAATTTACTTCGGCAAAAAACACAGCAGGCATTCGTCCACCGTGGTCCGTGGTGACGATCCGCGGCGTTACACCGTGACCGTAACTATTTAATCTCAAAGTAGATTTTAACTATACAAACATGTATTTATCTTTTGAATATATACATGTAGATACATGTATCATAGCGCATGTTATTAATGATGATAATAATATCTATATTATTATTATTATAATTATATGCATGTAACATACATCCAATAGAGCCGGGATCAAATTTTGAAATGAATACGTCGCTACATTCTGATTCACGCTATATTGGCTTATATTAAATTGATTAAATGATTATCAGAGTTCAGGCTTGTAAAATGTAAACTGTGTTAGCAAATAAAATGTGTTGGTTTGGGTAGATTACAGATTATATTTTAAGAGTGATCACAGAAAAAAATTGTTCACTCGTGTCTTTGCAACTCGTAAAAATACTAATTTTTATCACCCGTGAAATAAAATCAAAACAAGCAAATAACCTGTATATCCCTTTAAAGAGAGTATATACGATCTTGTCAAATATGTATTTATTAATATAAAATGTGTAAAAGAATTATTAAACATATATTTTTTATAAATTAAAATAAAAGTTAAGAAGAACATGTGTCGAAAAATGCTAAATAAACCAGATATTTAATTCTGATATCGAAAAAGGCTGTAGTCGAATTCGCCAGCATGTAAATCATGCAAGTATGATGTGAATCTAAATTTAGTTAAACGGTTCTTTTTAAATTCCTGCATCAATATCTATCATACGACACACGAACACTAACTAAAAAGACGAAAGTTTGGGTTATTGTAGGAAAATATGTACGAAATATATTCGTCGCAATCGGCTCGGGGCACTAATTTGTCTTTGCTGTATATTATGAAATTCGTATTCAATATATATTTTGTCTTGCCTATTTTGTGTTATTGTTCACATTTTATCAATATATTACACTTAAACACATATACAAAATCGTATAATCTCGCTTTAAATGTGTTTTTTTATCGTAATACTTTTGTTATAATGAAAAACAGTGCTAGTTTTCTATAACATTACGATTCCAAAATTTACATTTTCTATTGTTGTGAAATATTTCTATATGGACCTCTTTCTATTTTAAATTTTTGAAATGATACTCAAAATTTTGTGAGAGGTACGTTTATTCTATGTTTTGGAATTTTAATACTATCGAGAAATGTATGATTGAGTAACATGGAAACACCGAATTACACTTATCACAAATTTACAACCGAATTCCACATTAAAATGATCGTTGGTATTGCAATGATTAGATACGGGTTCTTCACATGACGCTGGGCTATTACCGAATACCGCCTTCACTTATCACTAATCTCTTTCAATTGTTTGCGATTTTTACAATTTGCACAATTTTCCACCATCTTCATTAATTTCACGCGTCTTTAATCCTCTATTCACAAATTGTTGACACTAGGTCTGATTGGATAAAATAGATAATTGGCTATAAAAGATTACCCGATTTGTTTCATGATTGTCCTTTTGATTAAATGAAAGACGGATGTTTTAAAATTGTTTTTACTCATTTGCTGATACTCATTACTTAGAATAAATTGTAATTATGAGTGTTATTTTAATAAAATATCTAATAGTCTGTTAAAGAGTTTAGATTTGTTTGATGATTATCCTTTGGATTTCATGAAAGTCGGATTTTTTAATCGCCTTTACCCGTGTGTTGCTCTTTGATTTATCTTAGTGATTGATTTATTTCGCTGTATGTGCGCTGTTTACAATTTGCAACAGAAGAGGGCAATTTATTCTCTCATAGCATTTAGCATGATGTAAACAAACACAATATAATTTTTCACCTGAATTGATTAACAATGCTATTGAGGCTTTATTGGTAATGCTACTGAGAAAGAAGATGCAATAAATAGTAAGTTTTCCCAGGGACCTATACAAACAAAGGGATTAACAACCTCGCGATATCCCGTTACAGCACGCAAAATAAACCGGTGCGCGAGATCAGGGACCTATACTTTAATCTCGATCGATTGGTCCCGGTGCAGCGATAATAAACCGGTGCGCGAGATTTGATAATCTCGATCAATTGGTCCTGTGTAGCGATAATGCGGCTACACGATATCGATTGCGAGGGATTTCTCTTATTTAACGCGTTACGTTTTTTCGGATTCAAATTATATTATGTTAAATAAACAAGTACGTATTCGTTTAATTGTTGTGTTGTTGATCTCAAAATCAATCATTAATTAGTCTTATTATTACGCAGTATGTCGAACGGGCACCCAATTATCGGACTCTTTGATGAATATTAATTGCCGGTTGTTTCGCCAGGGTTAAATTGCCGTTGTTTATCGCACGTACATGCATGTACAAAAGACCGGTCTTTTAATAGAATTAAAATGTTACCATGTTTTGTTTAAAATAGCAACATTATCAAGACATGTTAAGTGCAAACAACTCAAAATGTATAATTGTTCTTTTAACCTCCAACGCAGCAAATTTTCGAATGTCATTTTAATATTCATTTGGACTCCCTTAAGTCATAGTGAACGTCGGATTCATGGAATTTACTGAAAATGTCTTCTAAACATAAAGATTTCCTTTCATGGGATGACGACATAGATTTAGATTAGGTATTAGGTGATTATACTGATGATGAGGCAAACAATAAATCGCAAACAAGCACGAAAGAGCTGTGCTATATTTGTCCTGTTTGTGGTGCGGAGTATAAAAGTGTATCAGGATTTCGAGGTCATGTCATGAAAAAACATCAACAGAATTTACGAGGTAATAAATATTGGATGCATTTTTTAGTTCTGCATTTTGCGTACAAACCAGACAAAAAACAAGAAAGGTTTTCGTGTTTTAGTAGTTCTATATATATATATATATATATATATATATATATATATATATTTATATATATATATATATATATATATATATATATATATATATATATATATATATATATATATATATATACTCATGTTTTATTCGTTTTATTATCATATATATCTCGAACAATCAATAAATAAAACAACATTAATAAATCAAATCCTCGCACATGCAAGTAAGATATCCAAAACAGTGGACACATGATACGGTGTAATAATGATGAGACAATTGAATCTGGCATTTACAGTTACTACTAAATAGTGTGTACAAAGGAGTTTAGTGTTTTATTCCTTTAATTATTTTCAAAGAAATGAATATAAAACGTGTTGTAGAATGGTTTTGACAAAATTATGGACAAAGATTTAAATGCAGTTAATAGAACATAAATGTTTATTCTGACTTAAGCATATTAAGCTAATCGTCATTTACATTACATTTACAATAACAGCATGCTTTTGAAGTAAATACAAATCATGCATCACTTCGAAAAAAGTTCAATTTACAATATAAGGAATAAACATGTTTTCGTGAGAATGTTAATACATAGTGACCACATAATGTCAAATGTACTTTAATAATAACAACACTTCGTTACATTATTCTGTACCAGGAACCTATACTTGTATAGGTCCCTGTCTGTACCAAAGTTCATAAGTGAAAAATATAATTATTAAATGATTTTTTTAAAACAAGAATTACATACATTAATATAAAGTTAGGACATATATAATTGCATAAAGTATATACTTGCATTGTTTTTCACTCGTAATTACAAAATTTTAGAAATATAGAATTGAGTAATACTGACAATGTAAAAGCTGTATGATATAAATGATACCTCTACCTATGCTACACTTAATTGTAGTTAAGTATAAGTAATATCCTTGTGTTGACAACCTATACTAAAGCAAAACTATAGTTTATGTATAGCGATATGGTTCCTTAGAGTATATAAAGTACAATCATTTTATTTAGAGAGCAATCGATAAGTAAAATTAATAACTCCATCTATACAAACTAGTTAATTTCATTTATCTATATCCCAACATCGACTATCTATGCGAAAAAAAATATATAGATGAGCTAGAGGGATATATTTGCTCGTAGGAAATTAAATAATATTGTACGTAGGAAATTTAATAATATTAATAGCTTAAAAAAACAAATACGACAAAATAACTTACATGTAGTAAATTATATGGTAAGTTATTTTTTCGCATTTTTTTTCAAATAGTACACTATTTTTTCGTTTCATACATACAATATTATTTAATGTACAATACCTTCAAATTAAAAAAACAACAACAAAATAACTATACATAAAAAACATACACATGTTACATGAACATTCAACAATACACATGTTATACTAGTTGGATGTAATGTTTCAGTAACTAATCACTTTCTTAAAATATAGTACAAGTGTACAACATGTAAAAACATGGATCCATAAGATAAGACATATGCTTTAACTATACCGCACATTACTTTTACATAAATAGGCACGTAGTCTACATTCAGTAATCGCACTTGAACAAACTGAATAAAATCAAATAAAAGATTCATATTATGTACAACATATAAACAAATCCAATACTTGTTATACCCAAAAAATCCAATACTAGTTATTCATTCAATGCGATCAATACCTTTTGCAAACAAAATTATTCAAAGTTCTTTTGAGTCTGCAGTGAGAACAAATTTCTTAAAGAAAATGTTAATATTCAAGTAACATTGATGCTACATACAGAACCAGTGATTAAGCAGTATTTGCATGGTTTTAGGAACTCAGTTTATAATAACATGACAATATAAAAGTAAAATGTGCAGCTCCATGAGAAACACATGCATGCCAAAACCAATACACTGAACACAACATTGCCTCAAAAGAGGAAATTAAGGAAAAGGTCCTTGAAGCTTTCATGATTCAGCACTATGCCGACAAATTATTTTACTCTGAGTTTTCCTCTGAAGAGGATGTCAGTGACATGTGCTTTCTTGAAGACTGCCTTGAGATTTTTTTAACAATAAGAGGTTTTGCTATGGCTAGGACCATTCAATGCACAATAAGTAGAGGAAAGATTTTTGACAAGTCAGCTCCATCAAAAAGTCTCAGAGGAAGTTTGAAAAGCATATCAGCCGATCAACTAAGCCGTAACTAAATACAATTGGTAGGTCAATAAAGAATATGAACTCCTGTACGAAATGTCACCAGAATGTGATGGCTTTGTAGAACTATTACATGTATTTGAGTAAAACTGAAGGGCAAGAACATTTAATGTTTTTTGTATTTGCTTGAAAGTAACAATTCAAAGTTGTGTTTCCTTCAATGTTTTTTTTCCCCTAAATGTTGATACATATGTTTCTAATTTTATACCAATGATATGTGAATTTTATATCTGGAAATGTTACTCTTTATTACATCTTTATCCTTATAACATATTATGTTCTATACAAATAAAATAATGCTTAAAATAGTTTTATTTTGATATAATCGCCATTTTAATTTAAATTGAGTTGCATAGGAATGTCACATGTTCGTTCACACTTTATATCAAACCGGCATTATAACACTTTGGATGTGATATTGCTAACAACTTTATTCAGAAAATGGATGTAGATGGAAGATGATAGTGAATATGAAGATTTTTCTATCGAATCGTGGATGTATGTATCAGATGGTCTATATGGAGAATTAGGAAGGTACCCAATTATTATAAAACAAAAACTAAAAGTACTTAAATACTGGATAAAAACAATAAACCCAAATAACAAATTACTAACAAGAAATATTTATCATATGTTAAAAGAGGATGCTGATGAAAATATCACATACGGAAATAAAAACTGGGCCTTTGAAATAAAATCTCTACTAGAAAATATTGGACTAGCACATATCTGGTGGAATCAAAACGAAGTTATACCAAATGATTATGACCTAAAAATTATATCAGATCGAATATATGATATCTTTAAACAGTCGTGGTACTCAAACATAAATAATTCAAATCGACTAGCCTCTTATAGCACCTATAAGGAAGATTTTGAATTCGAGACATATCTTAATAGCATAAATGTAACAAGATTTAGAATTGCCCTAACTCATTTTAGAATATCCGCGCACAATCTTGCGATTGAGACAGGACGACATGAAAATATCGCAAAAGAAAATAGATTGTGCAAATATTGTAATATGAAGGTAATCGAAAGTGAATACCACTTCTTACTTGTATGTCCAGCTTATACCACAATCAGAAAACAATATTTGAAACCATATTACTGTCACTGGCCATCAATAAACAAGTTCCGGTCTCTTATGTCGTCAAAATCCACTAAAGTAATAAACAATTTATCGAAGTACATATATTATGCAACAAGATCACGAATTCTTATTACTCCGAATGTACCCTAATTAAAAAGCACACTAATGTCTCTTGCATCATGTATAAGAAGATAGTTTTAAGTACGCTAAATCATAAAGTAATTATTTATAATAAAGCCGTCATTGATATGTGCAACTAACTTATATATTTTTCTTAAGATCATATTGCGTTTAACGCAAACATAGCTCTTATCGATATGTGTAATGAACTTTTTGTACCTCATTTTATATTTATACAGCAACATTTTGTCGCAATAGATATTGTCTATTTTGTTTGAAATTCTAAGTCACCTTCATGGAAATACATGTTTGTTGTTATTGTACTATGTTCTATGTACTATGCAAATTTTGCTTGCACAGCACTTACATCTATGTTAAACCTTTTCAGATTGATGTTTGTAATATTTCATGTTCCTCTCACTTTTCACGCTATAATTCTATTGTTGGCTATAAGTATGCATTGTGCTATTTTATGCCAGAATAAATATATATATATATGTATGCGCCAGCATTTAGTTACTGTACTGTCAGTAAAAAAAAAGATATTTCTGAATATGATTAGGACAGCATTGTTCTCCGGAAGCACCGGCGGCCGGCGATTTCGCCGGCTACTGACAGTCTAGGCGCCGGCTACTTTCCCAAAAAATATCAATTGGAAACGGCGCAAAAAACGCCCGTTTTAATTCCAGTTGTGACGCGATTTTTCAATTTCGTCTTTCTATTAACTAACCGGATGTTTCTATTCTAATGCGCGTTAATTTTGCGCCGAACAGGAAGAAGCACGGATAAAACCGATCGATACAGTACACTCCACGCGTTTTCCCCAATTTCTCTCGCTTCTCCGCGGGCAGTGACCTGGAGGGAGATTAAGAAAATCCCGCGATACGCGGCGTTTGCATGATTTTGGACGCGGCGGTTAACGATCGGCAAAATTGATAAGCCGACGCGGCGGCCCTCGGCGTTGGCAACGCGGGGGAAACTCCGCGTTTAACGAGATAACGATCAATTTAACGTTGTTTGACTTCCTGATTTTCAAATAAAATAACATTTATTACAAGTACATACATGTAGTATAATATATACAATTAAAAAAACAACAACCAAGATAGATCGATCCCGATGTGGTTGTAGAAGTAGTTGTTGTTGTATAGAAAACTCGTTGATTTAAGACAAACAAAACGTCGTCTTTTAACTGATACTTACCAATTAATATAATCACAGTTTGCAACATTGTTTTTATTTTTGATAATTTAATCCAAAGTTTTCATGTTAGCAGGTGTTTTTTCTATACTGAACATGTAGACAAATGACCGAGGACCCTATTAAAAGTCTCGCAAAAATTCGCAATATGTGTGAATTGACAGTTTGACGTCATGAAAAAAAAACCGCTTCCTGTCTGAAGGCATGAAAAACACACTGTTCTCGCCGACAAAATTGGCTTCCTTTGTTTGGCAATCATCACGCTAAACCAATGGGGTGTTTATAACTCAATACACGCCGGGTATGCGAATACTTCGTTGACGGATGGCACTTCACTAACAGAGAACAACAAACGCCACGCGCGAGAGGTAAGTTCCTCTGTTTTATTTAAAGTTATATCCTAAAGATTAGTTTTTAAGACAAGACACGTGGTCGAGTTGATAAATGGTGTATCCTTTTGTATTGGGAATACACAATTTCACGGAAGAATGGTACAGTTTTGCCCAAAAAATACAAAATTCGATCGGAAAACAGCATAAACTGGATGAACGGTAAACATTTTAACAAAATAAAACTACTTAGAATTATTGCAAGAAATTGTTTGCTATTCCAGCATGTAGAGTAATCACTGTGCTTCAAATACTGAAATTTTGATAGTATTCAATGAAATATAAACAAAGATAGTGCATGTTGTAATAGGTGGCATACATAAAGTTGCAGGCACTTTGTTTACCGATAAAGGGCACTTCAGATTACGGAGACTTTCAACAAAGCGGGCACTCTAATAACTGAGTTTTATCTTCTACCTTTAATGCATTTATTTATATTACGGCTATTCATACGAAACATTTTGAAAATATAATTTTCAAAAATCACATTACTATTAATTTATACTATGTTTATTATAATTGCAATTTTCAAATAAGATAATATTTATTATTAAATAAATGTGTACATAATGAACTTGTTTTTTATTGGTAACTTGAGATTCAGAGAAATAAAAATACAACGGATAATGCGGATCAACACAATCGTGTTTAATTTTACTTAAAGCAGGGCTCTAGATAACGGTAGTGAAGGGGTCTTGATGAGGCAAATACACATTTGTTCTTCATAAAATCCTTTGTCGGTTGTGCTTATTTGAATCGCATCATCAAGACGATACCTATGCGTAGCAACAAAATTAAAAAGAGAATGGTAAAACTCCATTCATTTTGAGCCCTGCTTATAGGGAGCACTTCCCTTTACGCAACGCTAATGTTTGCTCGAAGTGCGATTCACCCGACCCTAAATCACTGTATTGGTTGAGTTTAAAGAAACACGGGTAAAATTAAATCGTAAAAACAACTGATTTTGGAAAAAAGGAATGCGTACATAAAATGTTTAAATGTCATATTATGGAGTAAGTACTTAGTATACCCCCACAAACGAAGTTTAGGGTGCTATATAGGATAGAACTTGTCTGCCTGTCGGTCTGTCTGTCGGTCGGTCCGTATTGGTCATGACGGGTCAAAAACTAGGTCACGGGGTCACTTAGTGCGTTTTAAACATTCAGCATGGTGTCCGCTCTCTAATTCAAGTAGTGTTCATCCAATATTTGCCAAACTTGGTAAGAAGTTGTATTAAGATGGTGTCTAGGCCAAGTTTGAACATGGGCCATGCCGGGCCAGCTCCGATTCACTCATCCTGTAATAAATAATTGTGTCACTAATATGCAACTTCATATGCAGCATGTGTTGTGTTTATATTAAAAACAAAGACGGGTATGCATAACTTTTTACACCACTGTCGTGTGATTAAATCGACCCCGCCCGTTCTTTTATTGCTATTTTCGTTTACTGGCATTGAGCCAAAAAGTTCCAATAGAATTTCGGACCTCCATCGCTGCTGATATTAATCTCTAGGAGGCAGTTTAAGCAGAGTGATTATTCATGACATGCTATCTAATATATAAGTAAATCGCCTTAGTACCTTCATTTGGACATAAAGATAAATGCTTTAAATCAACCGTTTAGAACGTAATTTAAAATATATGGTCATATAGATTTTACTCATTAGACAATTTGTTTAACATGTATCTTTCACATTTGTACCAAATCATAATCATATTTTAAAGGGATAAGAACATGCTTCGGTAATTCGTTTTTTATTTGCGTACTAAGTACATATATTTTTATTTATTGCCTGCTTACTTTAACAGTATTCCACAGCGAATTCTGCATTTTTGATTCACAAAAAACGAGTGTGTTATATCTGTAAAAAAGTGTCTAGATGTCGGGAAACGAAGTGCCATTGTTTTTTAGATGATCGGTAAACGAAGTGCAGATGAAAAATGTCCATGCGACTCTTAAAACATTTGAATTTTCTCAAATACATTAGTAAACAAAAATGTAACATGTTGAAACATTACTGGATATATTGATCTTTTATTTCGAATAGTAAGCACGTTCTTGATTTATTTGCAAGTATGTTTATTTTGTTAAAATATGTACTGATCATTCAATTCATGCTCATTATCGATTGAATTTTATCGTTTTTTTTTAATAATTCACCGTTTTTCCGCGAATTTCTTTCTTCGCAATACGAAGTGCTAAACCATTAATCACCCAAACAATGTTCTGTGTCTAAAAACCAAATAAACAGAACATAAATACAAAAAAGCTGAAGAACTCACCTCTCGCGCGTGGCTTTTGTTGTTCTCTGTTAGTGAAGTGCCATCCGTCAACGAAGTATTCGCATACCCGGCGTGCAATAGCAACTGTCGAAATATGTAACTGCACGTGCTTAGCTCCGCCTTTCGAATCTTTTACAGGGAACAAAGGGTGGAGTTTAACAGTTAATTGAACACGTGTTTTACGAAAAGTTGAGTCCTGAATGGCCGAAATTACTTGGTCTAAGCTTTGACACAACAAATAAATCTATCTCGGATTTTCCGACAAAGGCCATTTTCCCAACTTTTTGTACAGTTACTAATAATGGCGTCCGCTTGTTTACGAAATTCGAAACACATTCATCTTAAATAACGGTGTCTTGTTGGATAATTACTGGATTTTATTTTATTTTTTGGTATGCCCAGTAGCACACTGCTAACGCGGTGTTGCGCGGCGGTCACTGATAAGAACGGAAATCGTCTGCATTTACCGACTTGGCTAAAGTAATACACGCCGCGGGAATTAGCGAACGCGGCGTAACGCAGAGCGTTTTATCGAGTTCACCTCGCTTTCCAACGCCCCGTGAACACTCGCTTGCAGAAAAAAACCCGCGGAGGGAGCGCTTTTTTTTGGGAAAACGCGTGGAGTGTACTGTAGTTTGTACAGAGATGCCACCACTGGGACAATCCCTGGAAGAGGAGGACCTGAAAAAGCTACAGAACGACCTTAACCAGTTTGTCCAAGTGCAGCCTGAGCCAGCCCCACAGTTTGGAGAAGCAGAATACCAAGATGCCCTCCACGCCCTTGGCATGGATGACCAAGGATCTGGGCTAGATTCTGACTATGGATCTTCAGATTCAGATTATTAAAAAACAGTTGTTGCAATTTCATGTTTCTTTTTTCAAAGTTTGTGAGAGAGTTATTCAATAAATTTCAAATAAATATTTTATTTTCTATGAAAAATGCTAGGTCACTTCAATCTAAGAAAAACTCCCTAGAATGCACCAGATTGCACCATTTCACTCATGTACTTTTAAAAAAATCCTGGGGGAGACCCCCCATACCCCCCTGAGAGGAGGGGACACCCCTCCCGCACCTACCCCACTCGCCACTTCGCCGCTTGTGCACGCGACAAGCCGCGTACTTAGTCACTGGCTACTTTAAAAATATTTCTGGCTACTTTAGCTTTTAAGGAGAACACTGAGGACATCAAGTCTTTTGCATATTCTCAGGATTACAAGCTCTTTGAAAATACAGATTTGTGAACATATAATTGTCTTACTATGTTTAAAGCACATGTTGATATTAACAAAACACTATTTTAATGTCCTTTATTGTTATTCTACACTACAGTACAAGCGCGTAATAAGCAACACAGAATGGGTACTTCCCAAATAAGTGTGTAAAACTCGAGTTTAACACGGGTTTTATCCGTGTTAAACCAAGCGGTATTGGCAGTTGGTTTTTAGTGGGTTTTGGTATGTTGGTTTTTGTGAGTTTTGGTAAGTTGGTTTTTTCTGTGTTTAAAGTGGGTATTTTTACCAACTTGGTTAAAACTGAGTTAAACACAGACAAAACTCACTTGTTACACATATGTGGGTTTTGGTAAGTTGGTTTTTTGTGAGTTTTGGTATGTTGGCTTTTGTGAGTTTCGGTATGTTGGTTTTTTGTGAGTTTTGGTAAGTTGGTTTTTTCTGTGTTTAAAGTGGGTATTTTTACCAACTGGGTTAAAACTGAGTTAAACACAGAAAAAACTCACTTGTTACACATATGTGGGTTTTGGTAAGTTGTTTTTTTGTGAGTTTTGGTATGTTGGTTTTGTGTGAGTTTCGGTATGTTGGTTTTTTGTGGGTTTTGGTAAGTTGGTTTTTTCTGTGTTTAAAGTGGGTATTTTTACCAACTTGGTTAAAACTGAGTTAAACACAGAAAAAACTCACTTGTTACACATATGTGAAGTTTTGGTAAGTTGTTTTTTTGTGAGTTTTGGTAAGTTGGTTTTTTGTGAGTTTCGGTATGTTGGTTTTTTGTGTGTTACAAAGACTCACAAAAACCAACATACCAAAACTCACAAAAAACCAACATACCAAAACCCACAAAAAACCAACATACCAAAACTCATAAAAAACCAACATACCAAAACTCACAAAAAACCAACATACCAAAACTCACAAAAAACCAACTTAAACACACTTCTGTCTACAAAAGTGTGTTTAAGTTGGTTTTTGTGAGTCTTTTGTTTGCTTAAGGGATCATAAAATTTTGCTTGTCTGACCTGTAACCTTTGTAAAAAAATATATTTACACCTTTATGGTAAAAAGGGTATTTGAGATAAAATCACAACAGATCATTACAAGCCCCATGTGATTAAAAAGAAAAGACACACACAATTTGCAAAAAAATATGTTTATATTAAAAAAAGAAATAATGTGAACATTTTTACAGTGCATTTTTAACAAAACCAGGAAAACATCTACCCAAGATACATTATCACAATATGCGAGCACATTTAACATAATAAATTAAAATAAATAACATTCTCCTCTTAGGGCTTCCACAGGTAAAAATGGGAGGAAAGGTATGAATCATGATATATACAGTTTCAGTTAGTGAGGGGTGATACAGAGGATAAAATAATAATAATTGTTTTTAACTGTATTGGTGGTACAGGATTAATAAAATGACGCCTTTAAGGAATCCTTCATCCTATCTTTTCCTGAAATAGCCCTTTACACATATTTACACCTATGAACAAAGGAACATATTGCTCAGCACTACACAGTTTATATATTCTCCCCGCAGTACATGACACGACACGAAGCCTCCTCAAGGCCCATCTCATGTTCTTTTCCACTGTTGATATGGGCAGGGCAAACTTTTTGGAGATGACATCTGAAATGTATATGAACACTCAATGCAGGATTTTACTGTACATTACATTATTAAAAAAACGTAGAATTTCTTCCACCCAAATCAAGTCTGATCTGAATAACTTGATTTTGGTGGAATAAACTTTTACATCAATATCATCAGTTCAGATATCCCATTTTAACATCATCTACATTAGAAGGATTTCAAAAGAGGTTTTTGAAACAAGGAGGCAAATTACTGTTGCTTGAATTTTTTATATCGTTCAAAATGAGAGCTTGATCGTTTACTTTATACTGAGGTTATTTTTGTCTGCCTATGTGTTAAATTCTCAAAACTTTTTTATACACAAACACCATTTTTAGTAACTCTTAAATTTGAGCAGTAGTATTAAATTAACGCAAGACAGATTATGTGCTGGAGTCAAATTTGAATTTATTGCATTCTGTTTGTTTCAAAATGAATATGGAGGCAGTAGAACACCTATATATTTAAATCCCCTTTTTCCCTAAAAAAAGAATCATACCAACCATGGCGTAGTGTTCAGCAATCAGGAGACCCTCTCGAATCTCCCCCTTAGGGTAGGTTGAACAACACTTCATAGAGCAGTCACCAGCTGATCAGGTCTGAAAACTATACTGTCATGGCCTTTTCGAGGTGCGTCTTGTGCATGATCTCATTTGAGATCAGGTCCTGAAAGATATTTTATAATGTAAGTGATAAATATTGCTGTTATGGTATATCTTGTTACTATAAATATTATTAATTTAAATCAAAACAAGTTTGTTTGCTTGTTGTTTTTGTTTGTTTATTTTTGCAATTTAAATCCTGTGATCACATGTGACTTAACGCTTGTCATAAATAATTAAAAGAAATTACGTGTGGTAGAAAATACTGTTTGAAAATGTACCAAGATATGTGGTCTCATTTTGCTGTGTGGACTGGTCGGAAGTGTGACGCCTTTCAAATGCTAAAACCTGTATAGTTTTACCTCTCAACAAATCCAACTTTTCTTGGTCAAGGACAGGGCTCGGTTTTCCCACTCCTGATCTCCTCAAGTTGGCCTGCTCGTGCAGGGTAAAATCTGGTGTCAAAATCCATACATCAGTTAGTCCCCCTTCTGCTGTCTTTTGGCAGGAATATTCTATCCAAAGAATCTTCCAATAAATGTAAATTTCACCTTGTGAGTTTAACCTTCAAATTTAAAATATAAAAGTTTTCATTGAATATGTGGGAAAGAAATCTGTTCATTAATGACCAGATATAGGTATAAATAACATTTAAGATGACAATAATCATAAAATACAGCCATAATTATTCAAATGGTGTTGTTTTTCCTTATAATTGCATTACATTTATACTTATCCATTTACATTTCCCAGTGACAATACATAAATATGATAATGATCATAATTAATTCAATATAAAACTAAATAAAAAAGTGATGTAAAAATGAAAATACATACCTAAAACAAATGTTCTTCAGTATTCCAAGATAACAGGCAGTTGATGAATTATGAGACCATATCACTTTAACCATCCACTTTGAATCTCCTTTGCAACAAACTTATTGTTGATTTACACATTGTAGTAAATGCACATTGTTTTCACCACACAATACTTCATGCTGAAAGTTATTCAAGACATTTTAAACTAGAATTATAAGTCTTAATGTTACTCAATTATACCTTAAAGCTCAAAGTCAGTTGATGAAAACCCCCTTTGTTTTCAAAACAAAATTTCCTGTCTCCAGCCAATCAAAGTCGCTTGTTTTCAAATAGATGGTGGCTCAGCCAATCAAAAGTCTATCAACACCCCTTTGTTAGGCCTATAGATGGAGCACTGATACTGTGATAAGAATTAATGTTTATGATTTAATGGGGGGGGGGTCTAATCTCTTATGTGTGTCAGCCAATTACTAAATCTGAGAAATATCTACTGATTTCAACACCAACATATATGTATTTATTGAATAATACACAGCACCCTTAGCATATTATATTCAATTGTGAATATTTCAATATATACATGCTGAATGGTGTTAGCAAATAATAATATTATAAATATTATTTATTTTTATTGCCTTTTATATTGTATGTTAAAGGTCAATGTGGTAGACATTTATTGTATTGGGGTTAAATATCAGTATAAGAAAGTTAAAATAGTTATTGTTTTTATGTTGATGAGATATAATTGATGCTGGCAAGCCCACATAAGTTTCCATATATTAATCAACACTTTCACACTGAAACTAGTTTTATTTATTATAGAAACAGTGTCACCCTCCCCCTCAAAAAAATGAATAAAAAAACACACTGTAAGTCTATTGAATTCTCCAAAGAACATGAATTAAATGGAAGTATTCACATTTTTATAGATGTGTGATTGTTCTTATAATATATTTAATATTTATGTATTGATTCAAAGTGAAAGACAAACAATTTCATATTCAGGTATAAAACTAAGTTTGAACATTTTAACATTTTCACAGTATCTGTGAACCTGTGATGTTCTGAAAGAGCAATTTTTATCCAATATTTCCTTAAAATTATGGGGAACCCACAAATGTACAAAAGGTGCAATGGCAAACAAGCTGTAAAAAAGCCCCTTAACAATTCACCTTGATAATATATGGCTATAAACATGAAACAAAGACCTAGTTGAAGAATTATTGTTTTATTGTTGAGTTATGTTAATAAACAAAAGACCAACTTATTGAAAAGTGTGTTAATGTGAGTCTTTTAACCTTGTTGCGGCTTTCAAATTATTTATAAAAAGACCAACTTAAACTCGCTTAAACCCACTTCTGTTTATAAAAAGACCCACTTCTGTTGTAAAAGACTCTCTTATGAAACAAAAAGACACACTTAAACACACATAAACCAACTCATAAATAAAAAGACTCACTTTTGACACATAAAAAAACAACTTCTTACAGCAAAAAAACTCGCTTTAACACACATCTACTTTAAAAAAACAACTTTAAACTCAGTTAAGCACAGTTTAGCTCACATAAAACTCGCTTTTATTAGCAAAAACCAACTTCCGCTCAGAAAAACTTAGAAAAAACACAGTTTTATGTTGGTTTAAGTGTGTTTTGGTATGAAAGTGGGTTAACTTTTTGCAAGGGTGTAACACATTTAAAACCGAGACTGGTTAAAAAAAAAATGACTAAAATTGTATAATCTCTGAGCTAATACAAAATTATGCCTTTGCAATTCATGTAAATAAAATGTGCACCACACAATTTATTGAAGTGTAACATTTGCAAAAATACCAACATGATCAAAATAGTGCTACTATTGACGGAGTCTATTGAAAAAAGCCTCAACATATGTTGATAACACGTTTAACTAAAAAAATAACTGAAATTGTATCATCTTGGAGCTAATACAAAATTATGCCTTTGCAAATAATACAAATAAAATTAGCATCACACAATGCGTTGAAATGTAATGTTTGTAAAGATACCCATAAGATTAATATAGGGCTAGTATTGACTGAGCCTTTCGAAAAGAGCCACGACATATGTTGATCAAACTGATAGTGATAACAAAATAAAAAAAATGACTAAAATGGTATTATCTTTGAGCTAACACAAAATTATGCCTTTGCAAATAATGCAAATTAAATTTGCACCACACAATGCATTGAAATGCAACGTTTGTAAAGACACCAACATGATATATATAGGGCTAGTATTGACTGAGCGTTTCAAAAAAGAGCCACGACATATGTTGATGAAACTGATAGTGGTAAAAAAATAAAAAAATGACTAAAATTGTATTGCTTTTGTGCTCATTCAAAATCATGAATTTGCAAATAATACAAATAAAATTAGCATCACTCAATGCGTTGAAATGTATTGTTTGTAAAGATACCAATAAGCTTAATATAGGGCTAGTATTGACTGAGCCTTTCGAAAAGAGCCACGACATATGTTGATCAAACTGATAGTGATTACAAAATAAAAAATGACTAAAGTTGTTTAATCTTTGAGCTAATACAAAATTATGCCTCTGCAAATAATACAAATAAAATTAGCATCACTCAATGCGTTGAAATGTAATGTTTGTAAAGATACCCATAAGATTAATATAGGGCTAGTATTGACTGAGCCTTTCAAAAATAGCCACGGCATATGTTGATGAAACTGAAAGTGGTAAAATATAAAAAAATGACTAAAATTGTATTGCCTTTGTGCTCATTCAAAATCATGAATTTGCAAATAATACAAATAAAATTAGCATCACTCAATGCGTTGAAATGTAATGTTTGTAAAGATACCCATAAGATTAATATAGGGCTAGTATTGACTGAGCCTTTCAAAAAGAGCCACGACATATGTTGATGAAACTGATAGTGGTAAAAAACTAAAAAATGACTTAAATTGTATTGCCTTTGTGCTCATTTAAAATCATGAATTTGCTAACAATACAAATAAAATTAGCATCACACAATGCGTTAAAATGCAACGTTTGTAAGAATACCAAAATCAATAGTATAGAGCTTTATTTGACCAAGCCTTTTGAAAAAAGCCACGACACACGTTTCTCGGATTATGGAAGTGTAAACCATGATACGCATGATTTGGTGAAAATACCCACCGTTGTTTTATAAGTAAATACAAAGCATAGTCGAAAACAAATGAAACAATAAGATGTATCAAACTCAACAAACCTTTGCAATGAATACTTCTGTGTTGGCAACACTTGGTTAATTTGTACTCTTATTATTTCTCGATTGCTTTGTCACGGTCTCGCTTTGTCAAAATGGCGGCTGTTAAAATTTGCCTCGAAGCGCGAAGTCTCGTTGGGTCGCAAGTCTCGTTCCCTTTTGCGTAACAACGCGATAGCTTGTTCTTCGGTTCAGTGAGTGTCTCATCCCTTTGTTTGTATAGGTCCCTGGTTTATGCAATTCAGTTTTAGTTCAGTTCCTCTTTGTCCAGAAACTACATTAGAACTGTTAGCGGAAAACAGTAGTGCTGCAACAATATACCGGTATATCGGTATACATTACAATACGCAATCCGCATATGGTATTGCAATACGGTTTTGAGCATACCGGTATGAAAATTTTACAAAAATTCATCCACATTTTGTCAAGAAAAGCCATCCGAAATAATGATATCAAGGTAAACAAAAAGCGGCGTTTAGTAAAAATAATTTTTATGTAAAAATAGCATTCTAAAAAGTCTATTATACGGAGTAGCGTTGTTACATGGGAGCATTCATTCGATGCTTTTATTGAATTATCGTTGAATTAATTACGCACAACTGTAAATGTTTCGTTCGATTCTGAAATGAGCTTTATTAAATTTGTATTCTGAATTTTGGAAATACGCTTCCGAAGTTTAATGCTAACGCGACAATAACAAATTCTAGGGTCAAATAAAAAGTGCTTTATCCTTTGTCTGAATAAAAAGCGCGTGAAAATTATGCAGACATGTAGAACGTCACATGGAAAGTGTGGGTGTATTTTTGTTGTATAAAAAAAGGAGCGTCACGTTAGGCAATTTTCGCGTGTTCAGTGAAAAAAAACCGCCCCGATATGACGTTATTTCATCACATCTTTAAATAGAAACAAATACCAAAATGTATTTGATACTTAAGAAAATTTGCGAATGTTTGTGTGTCTTGTTATTCTTGAGCACTTTTATAGAAAATATTTACCAGAATTGGCTTTAAAACTGGAATATACGGGATTATCGGGTAATTTGCAAGTTATAATTCTGGTACAAGTTAGCAATATATTGCAATACGGGTTTTCGAACTGACAATATATTGCAATACGGTTTTTGGCGTATTGTTGCAGCTCTAGAAAACAGTGTGGGGTATTTTCGACGGTGTAAGGCTTCTATTGATTAATTCTCATAACAATTCAAAAACAAACAAAACTATAATTTTGGTTATTCAAAATAATTATATCACCAACACAAATTTTCAAAAACAGCAACTGTTTACATATTTAAGTTTGTTTTCTTTTAAAGAAAACGAATATCACTCACTGAGCATGTTCTGTAATGCATCATGTAGCAGCGCTTCCGTTAGTGGACGTCGGGGCGTAAATTACGCCCGAAAACGGCAGTCGTACATCCATTATGCAAATGGTGGAAGTCCCTTGGACGTCCGATAATCCGCATGTACGCAATTTTCTAATACACAACACGTACAAATGTCAACAGTAAATCGGGTTATTCAGACCGTTAACTCCGCCTTAGAGCTACTGTTTTCAATGAATTTCACAGCGAGTGGCCAATATTGATTTCTCCAGCTGTCAATCAAAGTCTTCTTGGTAAGCGCATCGGCCAATCAGCACTCAGGCAGCCGAATACACGCAGACCCCACGTGAAGCTGTATACATTAGCGACCTCTGCGTTAGGATGTGTTTATTCAGCAATCAAATATTTCAGTCCACGCTTTCCCTGAGGAAGAATGACGTGATGTCGTACATGAAGTCTAATAGTCGCATGATTTTCATATGCACTCGAAATACACAAGAAATGTTTATGTGTTGCTAGAATTTTCGAAACTTTCCGTGAATAATAAAATCTGGAAATGATTTCGGATAAAACGTTTGTTTATACGCATTTGAAAATAAGCAGTCTGCAAAATTAACCCATCGCCTGATCGCCAATGCAATGAAATCTAGGCTCTGGCGATAGAAAAATTGTCTATCAATCGCCTGATTTGCGATGAAAAAAAATCTGAAGACAGTATGGAAATAACCGACAAATCATTAATTCAAGAAAAATTCGTTCACGTGCGCGATAATTTGAGAACGAATTTAATAGTCGGCATTCCGGAAATTTTCAGTACCGATTTTCCCCGGTATTTTATTTATTTATTTCCGATTTGTTAGCAGATGGTACAGACATGAACTGCAACTGACGAAATATCTTCGCTAGTTTCCAAAATCTTACAAGTCAAATGCCCGCCATCTTGAAATATTTTAAGTGTCGATAAGCAAAGTAAAGTTGTGCAATAGCATATTGTAAAGCAATATGTTAACCAAATGATATATTGCTTACGTATTTAATTAGTTATTGGTTTTCATTTTCTGCAGTCAAACGATGTGCACAGATTATTTCATGTGCAAAACACGTACCTTTTTTTTCGGACAGTCGTTTTCGGATACAGTATTTGTCGTCGATCATAATTTACATGTAACATTTAAAATTCAGTCGTTGATTTGTCATAATTACTAAATATGAACAGTGCTCTATTTTTTCAAATCGCGTCACGTGATTAATGCATGTTCAATGGGAATTCCCCCATCCCACAATTCAACTTGCGTAAAATGGCAGACGTTTGCGGACGTCATTATTGTCCGTATTTTGGTTTTGAAAATAGAAATCGTTATAATACTGGATTATTGGGTAATAGATAGAGTTGGAACATGTAGGTATATTAAAATTATAAAATGAAATCAGGACTTCAAAATTTATGTGTGGGACGTCCAAAATTTTAGGCTTGGAAGTCAGGACTTCCAACTTATAAAAGCTAACGGAAGCGCTGATGTAGGGTATTTTCGACGGTCACAATCAACTTAATTATACTCAACAAAAATGTTAAGCAGCCCTCTTCACATTTATTGGAAAACTTTTATAATTCAATTTCATCTGGAATATCGATACTTTGTGACAATTGTGTTGTGTAATATTCATTATATCCATTTTCATAGAGGTCTCCAATAATCATTTAATATTCTTTTGTGCACTCTTGATAAGCAAAGTGATCTATCATTCAAACCGCAAATGATTGTGAAAACTGGCAAATGCACTAATTCATTAAATATTTCACAATATGTCATATCATGTGTAAGTTAAATAGATATTTATTATAGAATATTGCTGGGTATAACAGTTTGCATGTGTTTAATATCCCACTAGAATTTGATTGTAAGTTCGTCCAATTTTCTTTTTCGCCGTAAACCTTTACAATTTTGTAAGGTCTGGCCTGTCGGTCAAATTTACAGGACTGATTGTCTGTTAAAAAAAAGGAGTAAGGATTCATTGGTTTGTATAGGTTTGTTTTCTGCTCTGAAAGTTTTATGAGGGGCAAAAATAGCGAAAGCGTCTTTATACAGGTGCTTTTCCGTACCAATGTTTTTTGTGCTGAGGGAATTTTCAGAGGGCACCTGATTGGTCCATTTTTGTGCATCTTACGAATGCGGGTCAGGACGGTCCAAATCCATGACGGCCTAGTCGCTTAACAAGATAATCATAAATCTGATTATTAAAATCTTAATGATACAGATATCAATTTGTGTGGTTGTAATAGCAATAGTAATGTATAATAATGATCATTGTCATTCGAACTGTTATTATCTTGGCTGACAATGTCCATGCCTGAAAAAAGCTGCTCGTCATTTATCGAGGCCGTCGTCGGTTTAGGCCGTATTGACCAGACTCATATCTGACATGAGCGCTAAGCGTAGCTTAGGTAAACAAGTATCAGCTCCTTTTGTTTTGGAAAATGTTCTTAAGATATTACAAAGGACCGATTCCCGTTTATATTTATTTTTAACATGCGTTCAGCATTTAAATTTTTTTAAAAATATGTTTTAACTAAACAAGACTAGTACCATGTATTGCGTGTATTATTATTTAACGTCAGATACAAAATTAATGTTCGACCTAGAAATTAATAGCTTTTTTAATCATTTATCATTTTATTTCATAAACACCTTGATCCCAGCAATAAAACAAAGTTATTTTACTATTATATTCTGCAGCCAGTAGGTCCTGTAAAAAAAGAAGGAAGTCCTGTATTTTTTCCCATTTTACATTACCTACTTTCCTGATAAAATTTGCCTAGTTTGGATTTGACTGTAAGTTTATAGTAGCAAAGATCCAAATGCCAGAGTTGCAAGTTTTTAAGTAGTTGTTTATACCAACTTGCCGCCTAGAGTACAGGTAGCACTTTGAACAGTTGTATTTGTTTCCAAACTTAATATTTTTGTTTAAGAATATATAATAAAGCCATGATCATTATGCCATTTTACTTGGTATTTGCTGCTAACAGAATACAAATATTAATCCTCGGCTTGTGTCAAACAATTATAAATCCTCCCAAACTGTATATCCTTTTCAAGTGATAACGCTGAGAAACACCAAATCAAAACCATCAATTAATTGAACCCAAGTAAGAAATTTAAACAAAGCGTGAACAATGAAAGGGGCAAGTCAAGTTTAGATCAAGGTCACAGTAACTTAATATTTCAAAATAGTTTTCGCCCAATAACTTAACTTAAGTTTGGATGGAGGTATGCACTGACATTGTATGTGTAGGTTGTTGTCTTTTAGAAAGAATATATCGTGATGAAGTACACTGTAAAGACCGATAAGTGTGATTAATATAACAAGGCCAAGAAGCTGCCAAACAAACACTAAATAAACATTTGTTAATGACATGACGGGGATCATTTACGCATCACTGATTCACAACCCTTTGCGCTTTTAATGCATTGTGTCGATAAAATATATGCTTTGTGTAATTATTATGCCCCCCCCCTTCGAAGAAGAGGGGGTATATTGCTTTGCTCATGTCGGTCGGTAGGTCGGTCGGTCAGTCCGTCTGTCCACCAGGTGGTTTCCGGCTGATAACTCAAGAACGCTTGGGGCTAGGATCATGAAACTTCATAGGTATATTGATCATGACTCGCAGATGACCCCTATAGATTTTGAGGTCACTAGGTCAAGGTCACAGGTGAAGGTCACAGTTACTGGAAATAGGCATTTTAAGGATTTAGCATGGTTCAAACAAGGGAAACATCTACCGTTTATGCATGTTCTTTTAATTACAGCTTTTGCCTCCCTTTAATTCATTTAAAATCTCATTTTACAGCAGAGATTCCAAATCTGACCTGTAAATGAGCCCCATATTTACTGCAAGTGCTAGGTTACCTTTTCCCATTTGATCATTCTTAAGTATTGGTATTGTAATGCTACTGCTACTGCTCCTCCTCCTCCTCCTCCTCCTCCTCCTCCTCCTCCTCCTCCTCCTCCTCCTCCTCCTCCTCCTCCTCCTCTTCCTCCTCCTCCTCCTCCACCACCACCACCACCACCACCACCACCACCACCACCACCACCTTATAGCCCATATAGGGGGGCATCTGCTATTACAACTTATAAACTTATAGCCCATATAGGGGCAGGGGTTCGTTTTACCAAGAAAGTGACGCCGATATTCGGCGTCTTCCCCTACCAGAATTTTTCCCCTAAAAATACCATTTCCCCTCCAAAAATATAATTTTTCACCAAAATTTAATATTTTACCCTCAAAGAAATGTTTTTTTTTCTTTTGGGAAGTCGACACTTATCCAATTTGTACCATGTACAACGATCTCGCTCTCTCTTTCTCTCTCCTGACGAACACTCAAATCTGGGAATCCCAGTGATTCTATATATAGCTCTTAAATTACGTCATGGAAACCGGGCAACTAATCGTATTAATCATGTGCCTATTTTACTGGATTCCGGTCTTGCGCGAGAAGGGTGTTTCGTCAATTGATTACCGGAAACCAGTCGAATTTTCATCCGGGTTATGTGAAAGCCAAGATATAAACGTAAAAACAGAAAAAGTCTCACAAATGGCGAATATACACGAACAAAATGAAACGTTCGGACTCGGAAAATATTAATTGCGTTGACGCATTTTTTAAGAATGAATCATCAAAAACCGTTGAAACCCAGCAGGATTCGGAGGTACATGTAATCAACATCGATTAATACTGTCGGATTATTGTGAAAGTGAAAGTAGACAATCGGCAGCTGCCGCACCTTTCCCTTCCAATACTGTAGCAGATCTAGATCGTCAACCCATTCATCATGAAAGTGAAATCACAATATTGACATCGTTCCCCGGCCCCAGTTGAAAACATTTCCCATTATTAGATCTACCCCTGCAACTTTATTGAGGACTCTGACTTTAATATCATAATTGTTCATGTGTTTAAGAACAAAAAGGTCAGAGACATGCCACTTTTTCTAAAAAAAACAACCTGAAGTCTGTAGGTGAGTTATAGACATTGAAATGAACAGTTTTTATTTTTTCCCCAAATATGTCTCTTTCGGCTCGATTTTCCCCTTTTACCCAGCGTCCAGCGTCTTCCCCTTTTTCTAAAAAAACCCTCTGGGGGGCATGCATGTTTTACAAACAGCCCTTGTTCTTACATAAATTCTTTTAAGCAAACATCCAAGACCCAGATGAGACCCCGCATCATGTGGCGTCTCATCTGGGTCTACGCTGTTTACCAAGGCCCTTTTTCTAGAGGCTAGGCATAAATGGGTTAACAATTACACTTGTATGTCTAGATTGTAGGACATAAGCCCCCCAGGACAAAACCCCCCCAATAAAAAAATGAACATTTGGACAATTGCCCCCCAGTAGAAATGACAGGTAGGATATAAGCCCCCCAGTGCTCATTTTGCATCTGGACAATTGCCCCCCAGTGCTTATTTTAGAAGAGGACATTTGCCCCCCAGTGCTAATATCATATGTTGTTTCCATTAAACTAGTATATCTCTGTCTTTGGATTCATTATTATTTCATATCTCACAAATATATAATCATAGAAACTTGGATCATTATAATTTGAAATAAAAAAGGTCCAGAAACTCACTTGAATTTCCTAATCTTAGGTGAAACAAACATCTTAAAGAATTGTTCTTTAATTAATAAATCAAAAGGATTATCAGCTTGTTAAAGGTGTGACATGTGGCTTTGATCATATACTTGTTAATGAAAATTAATGGCTTCTTTATTTAATCAATCAAAAGGATTATCAATAATAATTATCATAACTTAGTACAAATAATGATAATTAAAGTGAACACATATAACAACATTTAAAGGCAATTATTTTTGTAGTTACATTGTTTGAGTGACAATTAACTAGAACTTAGTATATAACGAAACTATCACATTTGAAATGATACATTTCATCATGGAAATTATTAAGAGTAATTAAGTGTCTAAGAAATTACTGAAGGATGGGTACTCTTACACCAAAAAGAAGTCTCGTAAAGAATCAATACATTGGGAATGTTCCAAGCGCAGAAGCGCTTCATGTAAAGGAACCTTGACAACTAATCTTGATGTAAGTATAATATTAAAATGCTATTTGGTATCTTTGCTATCATAACTTTTAAAATAGCGATTTGCAAAATTAATTCCAGACAGTATTGCATAACTTCACAAATTTAATTATTTGAAGTAAAGGTAAATGTAGTATTTGTAAGCTTTACCAACATTCAAATATCCATTAATTTACATAATTAATTCCAAACAGATATACAAAACGTCACAAAATAATTTTATATATAATAAATTAAATGTTTCATTTCTATTATCATTTGTTACAATATTAAATTATTGTTTTTATATATTAAGGTTACTATGGTCACATCATCCACAACACACAGTAACGATGCTGACCACTTAGCCATAGAAGTTATGAAAGTCAGAGAAGAGATCAAATCCAGTGTCGCCTTATTTATCCCTTCCATTATGTAAGCCTTTCAGTGGTGGTTATTGGATAAATGGATTATCATCTCAAAGGTTTTGAGTAATCAGGTGGTGATAATTGGACATGATTATCTGCTCAATCGAGTAATGTCATTGAAAATTAGGCACTGGGGGGAAAATGTCCACTTCTAAAATAAGCACTGGGGGGCAAATGTCCAGATGCAAAATAAGCACTGGGGGGCTTATATCCTACCTGTCATTTCTACTGGGGGGGCAATTGTCCAAATGTTCATTTTTTCATTGGGGGGGTTTTGTCC
Organism: Dreissena polymorpha; assembly: GCF_020536995.1. NCBI lineage: Eukaryota > Metazoa > Mollusca > Bivalvia > Myida > Dreissenidae > Dreissena > Dreissena polymorpha. The sequence continues at coordinate 186,553,087 of NC_068355.1, read as the reverse complement.
TGGGGGGGCTTATGTCTGGATCCCGTATGTCTATGCGATTGTATGTTTGAATGTTCATACTGGAGCATGTGTTTTTTTACCACTCTTTAACAACGTGGTAGATATCTCTAAAACTTTCAGGGGTACAGATGATGGTATAGAAATGAATTTGCCTGCAATTAGTTTTGGCAAAATTATGGCCCTACCTCTGTTTTCCACGTTTGTATATATATATATATATATATATATATATATATATATATATATATATATATATATACCCTAGAAGTTTGTGTTTTCACTTCCATTTAAAAATTGGGTCCACATTGCATCAATTTTCACAGAAAATGACCTTAATGTGAAGAAGATCTTTCAGAAAGAAATTTACGGGCAGCAGAGAGTTTTTTCAGAATTATGGCATTTTGTCTGTTTTCCCACAATAGAATATATAGTCCCGACATTGTGTGCATTCGACACCTCTTATAGTGTGGCAGATTTTGCTGAATGTGTAGATGATCATTGTGGAAGGAATTTTAATTGAAACTTAAGTTTTGCCCGTTTGTCATTTTGTCCGCTGTAGAATAAATCGTGGATTGGTGCGACAATTACATTGTTATGGGCATCTGTGTCTGTGAACACAGTTCTAGTTCTTTGAGCCTTAAAATACAATCAACATTGCATTTGGGGTGGGGGGCATCCGTCAGATTCACCGATATTCTTGTTACATGTGAACTTTTTAACTTTTCATCAATCAATGAACGTATCTCACTAATTTTTACCATACATTTTATTCATTGAAAAAGGTACAAAAAATCAATTTCACATTTTAATTCATTTCGTTATTATGTAAAATGCACTTGACCAATTACAAATATTGATGTGATACATTATTAATTGTAATGGTGTGACATATGTTTACTCAGTGTCTCATAATACTCAGTGGCTCATAATATAGTTGATGTCTAACCGCATGAGGCTGGCATTAGATGGCAGGGCACTGTCCTGCTTGTTGGACATTTCAGATGGAATTGTGGCATTCAACACAAGGTTTTTGGGGTAGTACCATGTCAATTTATTTGTCTGCTTTTACTGCCATTCAAAGAGTTGGTTCTGAAAAAATTTGATACATGTAATGTAATTTGTTTTTATAAATATACTGGGCATTATTTCACTTGTATATCTTTATTATTATTTCACTTGTATATCTTTAATATTATTTCAGCATTGATAATTATGTCAACATATTGCAGTTTTCTAAGAAAATAAAAATCTGGAGCCAGCAATATGATGTATATTTTGTTTCTTGGGAGCCGGCTGGTTTTCCTTTTATTTTAGTAGTGCCTGTCAGTGTTTAAATGCTGGCTAAAGCAATTCTCCCATCATTCTGTTTGACAAGTAATGAATGGGTCACATGCAACCAAAAGTGTACAGGGTACCAGTAAATAATCTCATTATGCATTGTCAATGGAGATGACTTTAGATCAGTTGTTACTGTGAATGCAGTCATCTCCCATATCACTAGATAATCATAAAGTTATAAATACTCAGTTCTCTGGCTAGTTATGATAAATGATGAATTATTATTTACATGAAATCGGATAAACAGAGACCCGCTATAGTTACCTACTATTGACCTTCAGCCTTTCCTTCATCACATGACCTTGGGTGTTGTATTTTCACATTAGATAAATCTCTTTAGATGAAGGACAATGCTCTTATAGAAAAAACACAGAAAAAAAAGATAAATTATGTACAAGTGCTTGTTGTCAGGATTTATTATGTCTACAAGCTTTTTGTGACCTTAAATCTTTCTCTTAATGATCACCCTGAGTCTGGCTCTGGGAAAATGGGGCGCCATTCATTTTTGTTTGTTTTGTTGCTTTTTGTTTGTTTAGAGGAAGTCTCTACTTGACAAAACCCAGTCTAGGCAGAAAGTGTCGTCGCTGATTAGCCTTATGGGGACTGCACAGACCAATCTGGGACGACACTTTATGCCCGGGCATTAAACTTTTGCATGCTGGGAAATTTGTCGTCTGCTAAAATGTTGTCTGCTAAATTGCAAAAATTAGCATTTTCTTTGATTTTTTTTTCATAGAATACTATCAGAATAGCAAACAGTTTGGATCCTAATGAGACGCCACGTTTTGTGGCGTCTCATCTGGATCCAAACTGTTTGCAAAGGCCTTTAAAATTCGGTTCCAGCGCTGAAAGGGTTAAACCTAGTTTTCTCAGAGTGCGACGCAAATAAAATGTTTCACCCATTATATAAAACTATTTATGAACCATATGATATATTAATTTTCCTTTAGTATATATTATATTTTAGAAAAGAGATCAATTTTTGATTAATATATAAATAATTGAAAAACAGCTGACCAAAATATTTCCGGAGTTTTAAAGTAAACTTTGTTCACATAAATTAATTTTTATGCCCCCCTTCGAAGAATAGGGGGTATATTGCTTTGCTCATGTCGGTCTGTCTGTCGGTCGGTCCGTCCACCAGGTGGTTGTCAGACGATAACTCAAGAACGCTTACGCCTAGGATCATGAATTCTCATAGGTACATTGATCATGACTCGCAGATGACCCTTATTGATTTTGAGGTCACTAGGTCAAAGGTCAAGGTCACAGTGACCCGAAATAGTAAAATGGTTTCCGGATGATAACTAAAGAACACTTAGGCCTAGGATCATGAAACTTGATAGGTAGATTGATCATGACTGGCAGATGACCCCTATTGATTTTCAGGTCACTAGGTCAAAGGTCAAGGTCACAGTGACAAAAAACATATTCACACAATGGCTCTCACTACAACGGAGAACCCATATGGGGGGCATGCATGTTTTACAAACAGCCCTTGTTTATATATTTATCTAACAAAAATTAGCAAAAATGTAAAAGAAGAAACTTTGAATCCAGACCTTAGTTAATTATTTATAGATATTTATTTAGCTTTTAACAGTTAGGTGCTATACAAATTAGTAATTTAGATTTTAACAGTTAGGTGCTGTACAAATTAGATAATTAAAAATAGTCAATAAAAAGATTGATCAAAGGGATGCATGTCATTAAATAGTAGTCTGTTATGCAAAATCCATTAGCTTTTATGTAGGATATAAAATGGAAATTATTAAATGAAATGAATATTATGCAGCTTGAGACAGTAATAAAACATGCATTTTGAATAGACGATGTCTCCACAACATAAACCAAACATGACACTGATTAATAACAAATTGTATAATCTATAATTAATGGCTGGCTTAAATGTTAATTCTTATTTAAAAATCAAATAGCAATTTTTGAGTTGATAATTTATTATATTGATTCGTGAATTGAGAGAGAGAATATTCCTGTCTACACTGAAAATTAGATTGAAACTTTGTTAAGCTTTATTAAATATAATTTTTAAGTTGTCAAGATTGTGCGTTATGTTTAGACTAACATCACAAAAGATTATTTGTTTACTCCTAATAAATTGTTTTAATTACCAGCTGAAAGATGTTATGAAACTTTATCCTTTATTATGCCCCCCTTCGAAGAAGAGGGGGTATATTGCTTTACACATGTCGGTCGGTCTGTCGGTCCGTCCACCAGGTGGTTTCCAGATGATAACTCAAGAACACATACGCCTAGGATCATGAAACTTCATAGGTACATTTATCATGACTCCCAGATGACCCCTATTGATTTTGAGGTCACTAGGTCAAAGGTCACGGTGACCCGAAATAGTAAAATGGTTTCCGGATGATAACTCAAGAACACATACGCCTAGGATCATGAAACTTCATAGGTACATTGATCATGACTCCCAGATGACCCCTATTGATTTTGAGGTCACTAGGTCAAAGGTCAAGGTCAGGGTGACCCGAAATAGTAAAATGGTTTCCGGATGATAACTCAAGAAGGCATACGCCTAGGATCATGAAACTTCGTCGTTAGATAGATCATGATTCGCAGATGACCCCTATCGATTTTGAGGTCACTAGGTCAAAGGTCAAGGTCACAGTGACCCAAAATAGTAAAATGGTTTTCGGATAACTTTAGAACGCATACGCCTAGAATCATGAAACTTCATAGGTAGATTGATCATGACTCGCAGATGACCCCTATTGATTTTGAGGTCACTAAGTCAAAGATCAAGGTCACGGTGACCCAAATAGTAAAATGATTTTCGGATGATAACTCAAGAACGCATACTCCTAGGATCATGAAACTTGATAGATGATTGATCATGACTTGCAGATGACCCCTATTGATTTTCAGGTCACTACGTCAAAGGTCAAGGTCACGGTGACCCGAAATAGTAAAATGGTTTTCGGATAACTCAAGAACGCTTTTGCCTAGGATCATGAAACTTCATGGGTAGATTGATCATGACTCGCAGATGACCCCTATTGATTTTGAGGTCACTAGCTCAAAGGTCAAGGTCACAGTGACCCGAAATAGTTAAATGGTTTCCGGATGATAACTCAAGAAGGCATACGCCTAGGATCATGAAACTTCATAGGTACATTGATCATGACTTGCATATGACCCATATTGATTTTCAGGTCACTAGGTCAAAGGTCAAGGTCACGGTGACCCGAACAGTAAAATTGTTTCCGGATGATAACTCAAGAACGCTTTTGCCTAGGATCATGACACTTCATAGGTAAATTTATCATGACTCGCAGATAACCCCTATTGATTTTCAGGTCACTAGGTCTAAGGTCAAGGTCACAGTGACAAAAAACGTATTCACACAATGGCTGCCACTACAATGGTCAGCCCATATTGGGGGCATACATGTTTTACAAACAGCCCTTGTTTTAAATTTGATTGGCTTCTGAGATGGTCTTGAAAGGTCAAAATTTATGTTATGTTAAACAGCTAGGCCTAAAAAAATGTTTACCTGATAATTAAGATTCTGTGCCATTAAATTTGAATCCCAATATGCTGGGAAAGAAATTAGCTTCCTTGAAATAATGCTTTTTGTTAACTTTTTCATATTTTTGTACTTTGAAAGTCCATCAGTTACTAAAAAGGTTGTGCAAGCTTGCACAAGGTTGCAGAATTTTGTATTAAAATACTAGCAAGCTTGTACAAATTAAAATTAAGCTTCGCAAGCTTGCCGCGAGCAATCATTTTGGTTTGGGTTATTAATTTGAATAAAAGGCGATAACAACCAATTTAGCGTTATAATTTCCGGGTACGTTTCAGTATATTTTTCATACCCAGGGTACATTTAAGTATACTTGGGAGTATCCTGGGTACATTTAAGCAGTACCCGATGCTGACAATGACCAATCAAGCTTTAAAGTATGCTTTCAAAGAATTGGCTTGTATAATGCTGTGCACATGCCCACCTTGGGTTGGTCGTATGTAGACTATTTCGTTCTGCTTGATATCTAGTGAATGAATTGGTGTACAATCTTGCAAATTGGTTTGATGTTTATTTGTGAAAAACTTAATGCACCTGTTAATGTTTTGGAGCATCGGTCAAAGGTCAATGTCACAAGGTTCAGTGATTTCTTTGGATGAAAGTAATAAACATATAAAGTTTAAGGTCGAGTTAACATGATCTGGTATCATAATATTGGTTTGCACAGACAATCTAGAGAACATATTCATGTTAGGACATATTGAACAATATTTGTGATTTAATCAGAGAACATATTCATGTTAGGACATATTGAACAATATGTGTTATGTATTCGGAGAACGAGTTCATGTTATAGAACATACTGAACAACATTTGTGATGTATTCAGTTTTTCAATCACAGCCTAAATTCCCACAAGACATGTGTAAGTTATTAAGCGTTTACCACTTAACCACAGGAATAAAAGCATTAAAATATATGTCTTTGATATAGCATTGTATGTCATGCACAGTCTTTCCATAACCCCATATATAAATCTTCCTTTGAGAGAGCTATGTTGACAATTATCTCCGATATTTCTTGCTTCAAATTTGTATATTCTGCCTTATTTGTTTATCCCATAGATTTAACTAGATTCCCATATATGTTGTTTGAGATCACTTTTTAGATCGACATGTGTGTTTAAACAGGACTGATAAGCCATTTTGGTTTTCAATTGACTGCATATTTTTGGCGGCAATTGAAATAATATAGGTCGTGTAATATTTCCAAACTATATTTACCTAATAAGATAATATGTAGAATGATTTATTTTCACAAGGTCTTGGTTGAGTAATGCAGTGTACTTTCTATATTCCTTACTTTCTATAAATTAAAAAAAAATTGAAACTAAAAACCAAGATGGCTTCCGTCTTTACGGATTTATGCACTCAAGATTTAATGCACAAAATATTGCAGTCTACCAGACTCTCTATATTACATATACCAAACAGCACTAGCGGTACATTTGTTTTAGTATAACTACATATAATATAAGTACTCTTTATTGTCCCCTTCCGGTTTCTGTCGGTCTGTCACACTTTTCTGGACCCTGCGATAACTTAAAAAGTCTTCATATTTCTTCAAGAAACTTGAAACATGGACAGATGGCAATATGGAGATTATGTACCTCATTTCATTGTGTTCCTACATCAAGAACAACAAATAGACTAGCAATATTGCTGAAAATAGAAATTTTGCTAAACATGGTGAATCCTGCAATAACTTTAAAAGTTCTTCATATTTTTTCTATGAAACTTGAAAGATGGATAGATTGCAATATAGACTTTATGCTGGTAATTTCATTTTCTTCCTACATTAAAAATTATGGTTGCTATGGCAACAAATATACAAAAAAATAATAATTCTGACATTGTAGGGCTGGTAGGGGACATATATTGCTTGGCAATAGTTTTGTTATTTATAATGTGTGGGTCCTTGTGTCAGTTTTTATGTCCGCCACCATTATAGTGGGGGACATATTGTTTTTGCCCTGTCTGTTGGTCTGATAATTGTCTTTTTTAACCAGGTAATAATAACATTTAAAATAGCAAGCCAACACAAAAGAATAAACATTTTTTGATATCATGGTTTATTATTCTGAAGTTATGTGAGGTTATTAATATGGCATTTAATTAAATACATGCTACTTCTTGACAAAATCTGCTTTATCTTATAGGAAAAGGCTTTTTCCCCCTCAGGTGGTCTACTTAGTACTCGTAGAACAAACAAATATTTCTTTACAATTATTATACTTACACCAAAAAAATTCAATTAGCTCAGTCATTTTTGTTTCTGTGGTGTGTTTCAGTTGATGTACAGAAGACAGATAGGTTAGACAAGGAACTATGTTCTGTGAGTAGCAAGAAAATGGAACTTGAGTCAGGCACTAAACCTGTACTGAATTCACTCCTGTCTAGGTGGAAGTTTCTCTGGTTGGAAAAGTGTTCTTGGGAGCATCAGTATTGGAATTGAAACCAGATACTGGATTTTTACTTACCTCCCACCTGTTTAACTGGCGGTGATTGTGGCTGAGATTGAGGATTGCTACCTAGAATCTTTAAAAAGTAAGATTACATAGGTATCAACAACAGTAACTCCCTCAGTTGCATGCTGTTTGAGATTTTATGGTAAACCGTTATGCTCATGATTGAACTTTTGTGATCAGTCAGTGTCTGTTGTTAAGTGTTTTGTCAAGTGTTTTGTTTCTGTCATTAACTGGTAATAGTTTTGGTTTTGAAACCAAACCTTAGATGTTGAAACCAAAAAATGTTTAGTTTTTGTAGTTTTATAAACATATTGCATATTGCATTAAAGACAATTGTATTGAATTGTAATTGTATTGAATAGAGGCCATAATCCCACCAAGTGAAGCATAGTTTTGAAGTATGTTGAAATCAAGCAATGTTCAGTGAGTTAATCCATACAATTTAAATCTCTGTTATTCTATGATTTCAAATGCATGTTTTCAGTTGTTATTGCCAACGGTTAGCTAACAATTATTACAAGTTTCATAAATATATGCACTTATAAAAATTAGTTGATGACAAGACTTGGTCTCAATATGCAAAATGTTTGTTTCACTTGAGATTGAACTTTGGTAAACTTTTGTATTTTGAGTTGTTTCCCTTGAACTGATGTAGTAATTTGACTGGTCATGACAAAATCTAAACTGTTGACCTTAAAATAAGGTTTCCTTTGTTAGAGGAAACACAAAATAGGGTATATAATATAAAATGGTGCCCTTTATTAAAATGTTAAATTTCATAATATGCCGTGCTTGTGTTGCTTTTTATTCAGAATCTGGATATAACAAGTTAACAATACAATCTGTGCAATGGAAGTCAGTAACATATAAACACGGTAATGTCAAATGCCATACCTTTCAAAGAAATATGAAGCAAAACTATTTTATATACATTATTTTTTTTATAAATTGGCAGCAATGTGTGTGACATGTTGACTTGCATGAAATTTGCATACTAAATCAAGGCCTAAATGTTTTACAGCCAAAATGTTACGAACCCAACTCTTTATGAATGGCTCTATCAATACACACAAATATATATCTTATTGTCTTAAAACTCAGGCAATAAGGTGCAAGACTGAACAATTTAACTGTACATTTATTAATGCAATCTGGGTACAACAAATTAAAAATGTTAAACTAAAGATTGTGCCTATGAGTTGTATCATGTAAGTGTTAATGACCAGAATGAAATGGGTTAAGATACTTTGACATGCGTTCTTTTTACATGGTTGAATGCCAAATGTTAAGATACTATTTTAGATAAGTATTCTAGAAAAAAAGTCAACTATATATGTGAGTAGTTAGCTCCTTGCAGTACTGAGGGTAGTCATGATAGAAGGAAGAATTATTAGGTTTGTCATAAGTTACATCCCTGTTATTGTGATTCAAACTTAATTTTATTCCATGTGTAAGGTCTTTTAACCTTCTTATAAGATTTATAAATTATTGATACACATACATACATTGATCAAAAGAACTGAAAATCAGTCACAGGTATTAGAAAAAATAATGGTCTTTATTGTGAAAACTATTATGAATATAAGAACATTCCCCGCCTACATTCAATCTCAATATATTACATGTTAAGTAGTAGTAGACAATATAACATCTTCTCTTGCTTTAACTTAGGCCTAAATTAAAATTGAGTTTGTTTGCCCTTTACCGACCGACCCACTTTTTACCCCCCGACCCAAACATTTTTATTGCGATTTCTGAAAACGTATTTTTTTTATTTTCGTTTTTTTCGCCGATCATAAAAGAGCCGACTGCAATATTTATTCGTGCGCGTATTTATATCCCTGTCCATTATTATCGCCCCTGACCGATCTAGGTCGCTCCGATGGTTGGAATTTCATATGCCCCAGAATAGACAGTAATGCAAGCGTCTATAACCAGCATCGCGATCGGCGGTGTTCCGTGAAAATGGCCGAACGACATCATAATTAACTATTGGTTCGCAAAAGTAGTCGGACATATACGAGTTTACGTTCGTTGTACACATGTTGTTAACGTGATCCAAGATGGCGGACAATTAAAAGAAATAACGATGCTCAGCTAGGATAAATGACTATCGAATTTACGACGGACATCATATAATTAGTTTGGATTAATGAAAAGAGCATGTCTTTCTACGATGGAGCATACGTTTTAGATACAAATAAAACTCTTTTTTTTTGGAAATGTATGAACTGAATGTCACAGAACAAGTGTTTGAAAATTGGAATGCAGTCTACTCGCAAAGAAAAATACATCTAACAGTTACAGGATTATCGTTCGAAAATGCAAAATAAAAGACAAACATGATTTGATTTATATGCAAGTGGATCTGTGTTTAATCAGATTCATGTGCATATTCTGCTTTATTTTGTTTGCACACTAAACAGTTTACTGTATTGGCATGTTAGTGAAATGGATATGTAAAGGTAAACTTATTTAATATATTAATGTCTCTTAGCTAAATACATCGACAACACTCAAGTATATATGTTTAAAGCGTTAATATATCCACAAACTGAAACTAACACCCTTAATTTATTTCCCCAAAACAAGTTTTCGTGCTTATGTTAAAGTACACTCCACGCGTTTTCCCCAATTTCCCTCCGTACTCCGCGGGTTTCGACCTCGAGGGAGATTAAGAAAATCCCGCTATACGCGGCGTTTGCATGATTTTGGACGCGGCGGTTAACGATCGGCAAAACTGATAAGCCGCCGCGGCGGCCCTCGGCGTTGGCAACGCGGGGAAAACTCCGCGTTTTACGAGATAACGATCAATTTTATTTTGTTTGACTTCCTGATTTTCAAATAAAATTACATTTATTACAAGTACATACATGTACATGTAGTATAATATTTACAATTAAAAAAAAAACAACCAAGATAGATCGATCCCGACGTGGTTGTAGAAGTTGTTGTTGTTGTAAAGAAAACTCGTTGAGTTACGACACACAAAACGTCGTCTTTTAACTAATACTTACCAATTAATATAAACACAGTTTGCAACATCGTTTTTATTTTGATAATTTAATCCAAAAATTTCATGTTATCAGGTGATTTTCTATACTGAACATGTATACAAATGACCAAGGACCCTAAAAATCTCGCAAATCTGTGTGAATTGACAGTTTGACGTAATCAAAGAAAAGCCGCTTCCTGTCTAAAGGCATAACTTACTCAAGTAAACAAGTTCAACGAATGCATAAGGAATGGTTTTAATTGTCGGAACAAAGTCAATTCTCTGCTCGCTAATGCATTTATTTTCTCTTTGTTTGTAGGTTATTCCATTGATTGCTAAAAGGTGGTAACTATTGAGTTGATATTTGCATTTAATATTCACAGTTGTATTCTTGTTGCGTCGACATTCTATCAGGGCTTTTTTTAAGCGGACGCCCGCTTGCCCGTGCCGGGTTAAAATCGTCGCGGGCAAGTGATTTTCCAAGTAGATAGTCCGCCGGGCAAGTCCGTTTCGTATTAGCATAATTGCGGTATTTTTTCGACTTTTCCCCTTGTATCTATTTATTTTCTTTGGGTCAATATATATTTTATCACGCACAAGTAAAACGAGATTTGATTGGTCGCTTGCGTTGTATAAGCCAATCTAAACACTCAAAACAAGTTCTACTCGGCAGACGTTTCAACATGGCGGATGGTAGCGTCCAGCCGATCTTTTCTATTTTTAATAAAAGTAACTCAAAACACTCAAAGGAACAAACCAAAACAATCGAAAAAGAAAGGAAGAGAAAATATGAAATCGAATCACGAAAGCGTAACTTTCAAACATCGTGACTTGATAAATTTCCATAATAACAAGCAAGATAAAATTGTTGGTAGTAACTGTGCTATTCCAATTTTCTTGTGTAAAACCGCTCAAACTGAAACAATTTTAGAACAGTTACTAGAACTGGATGAAAAAGCGAATACTAGTGATGGTGATGTCTATGAACATGAATATAATAACTGTTCAGAGTTTGAAAATCATGTTGAATATGCAGACCGTTTCAAACTTGCTAAGAATGCATATGAAGAGTTTCTCACTATTTTAAACTGGGAATTACTTGTATGTTACATATTTACAGTTTAAAGTAGTGAGAAACTCTTCATCAACGATATCAACATGATTTTCAAACTCTGAACAATCATTTTCACAGTACTATTTTAAGCCCCCCCCCCTTTTAATCTATGCCATAACTTGTATATATATATAGTGATAAGTATACCGTTTTAAAATTTCAATAGTAATATACTCTGCATATGTTTTGTATTCAATAGTGACTATTCAATGAAATAAAACTGTCCAGATTTTGTTTTGTTGACAACTTTATATTATAAAGACGAATATTATTTTACTCTTGATACATTTAATATAGCTGAAATTAAATCTAGCATAATAATGCATGTGAATCAATGCTTTAAAGATCAAATGATAATAAAAAATTGACTTCAAAATAGGGCAACCAGTTTTTAATGAGGGCAAGTAGATGTTCAAAGTTACTTTCCCCCGGGCAAGTGACTGTCAATTTCTAACGTTAACCCCTGATTCTATTCAATGTTTACCAGTAATTATGGACCAAATTGGCAGGGTGACATTCACACATGTTTATCCCTTTTGTCAAAACACCGCAGACAGCAGTCTACACAATAGGTCAGTAGACAAGCTTTGCGTGTTTTCACGTAAAATAATTACTCTACTAAAATATCGTAACGATAAAGATTCGGCGTGTTCGATATAAAATTATTATAGAGGAAATATCAACTTATTCGCGATATAATTTCGTTAATAAATACCAAAGAAACTTTTAACCGAAATCAACAAAATTCAATGTTCTCTGCGCTACAAAGTTTGTATAAAAAAAATCAATACACGCACGCTTTGCAGGAGTATACATTGTACCTTGACCTTGTACATTGCAGCATAATTTTCGCGCGCTTTTGTCGGGAAATATACATGATGACTGTATATTGGAAGCATTTGTAAACGTCGTGTTAACAATTAAAAATCGTAGTGTGTTTCGGATTACGTATTATTATTCTCATTTGGAAATTTTACGGAACATTTATTCTTGTGTCATATGTGTTATGATTTAAATATTAATTTGTCAAATGCATTATATTAGACTAATTCATATTGTAGACGTACCTGTGAATTAAAAAACAGAATTTGTATACGTATTAATTTTCTATACAATTATCTTTTTTATACATGAACTACAGTATTTAAACAATTTATTATAACAATGTTTTTATTTTTTGGCATGCCCAGTAGCAGACTGCTAACGCGGCGTTGCACGGCGGTCACTGATAAGAATGGAAATTGTCTGCATTTACCGACTAGCCTAAAGTAATACACGCCGCGGGAATTAGCGAACGCGGCGTAACGCCGAGCGTTTTATCAAGTTCACCTCGCTCTTCCAACGCCGCGTGAACACTCGCTAGCCGAAAAAAACCCGCAGAGGGAGCGCGTTTTTTGGGGAAAACGCGTGGAGTGTACTGTAGTTGCAATAATACAACTCCCAGCTATTGACCCTCTGAGCTGTACGTATGTACTCATAAAAGCTCAGAGCATTCAAGAAGAAATAATGCTTTATAATAATGTTCAGTTTGCCCTTTTATGAATTTACTTTGCCATGCCGAGACTATGCACTAACCGGTCAAACAATTAAAATTGAGGCCTGTAAAAATTTCAACTGGCCTGTGAATTGTTTCTCCTGGTAGGCAAGTCTGGCCTGTAAAATGTGACGGTCTTTCGCCATGTCTGAATTTTTCCATTAAAGGCTTTGGGCTGTCTTTCTACACTCCTTCAATGCTTGTTGCATGTTACTTAAGCCCGATTTAAGGAAAAGGTTTAAGTTAAAAATAAAAGCTGTCTGGCTGTTAAATAATTACAAATGCATTTGAGCAATTAACATCATATAATGAAATAATATTTGATGTAATAACGCACAAGCATGCATTTGATATTAATATATGCAAGAAACAGCAAACAAGATAATTTTAAGCTACATAGGGCTTCGTACACTGCAACAGTGCTTTAATAACAGTGTTTTAAATATTCATAGCTATTAGTGTATTAAAAATATAATTTCTCAAATAAAATAAAATAATTTTCCTACCTACCTACCCACCTGTTAAATTTAGGGTCGGTAAAGGGCAAACCAACAATATTTTAATTGTGGCCTTACACACTTTTTGTATGCCCCGCCAAAGGCGGAGGGATATAGAATTGGCTTTGTCTGTCCATCTGTCAGTCAGTAAGTCTGTCATTCCTTCAGTCTGTCTGCCACAAAACTTTTCAAGGCTTTTTCTCAGAAACTATATAAGATATCAACATGAAACTTCATGGGTATATAGATATAAATGAGGAGAATTGCCATGCACATGAGCCATAACCCTACACTTTCTTAAATAAGAGTTATATCCCTTTGTTAAAAAAATATCTATATCTCAGATACAATACAAGACTTCAACATTAAACTTTACTGGCGTATTGATAATAATGATGAGAAATGCCATGCACAAGAACCATAACCTTGCCCTTTGTTGTTTTTGTATTGTGTAGCTTTAAAGGGGTATATCTCAGATACACTACTTCATTGCAATATTAAACTGCATGGGTGTATAGATATCAATGAGGAGAATTGCAATGCATAAAAACAATTACCCTGCACTTAAATATATTTTTTGGATAATTCCATATACCAAGGGATTTGAACCCATCGATTAACAAACTTTATTTTGCAGGAGATGTCAATTCAATGAATTTGCTTGTTTTCAAACAATTATGGTGTTTTAAAAGAATGTAACAATTATGTTTTTTTAAAAGAATGTAACAATTATGGTGTTTTAAAAGAATGTCTCTAATTGTTCCTTCTTAGAAAACCACATTACTTGTGTTTTGAATACTGTTGAATTACTTATTTGGGAAGAGGTCTAATTTCCATGCGTTTTGTGCTCCTGCCCTTGCGCCAATTATGACCACTGTGAATATTTACCGATTTTACCAATTGTCCTGTTACATGTTTTTTACAGAAAGCATTTGAATTACCTCACACATAGACATTTTTTAAATAAAAAAACATTGTACAGAAGACTGTTTGGTTTCAATAGTTGACACACAGGGTCCTCACACTACTTTGGGGGAAGGGGTCCGCAGCCCTTAGGAGGGGGAATTTTTGCAGCGTTTCCCTTTTTGGGGGATTTTTTACATACTCTCTCATTATTTCATTTGTACATGTTTGCACTATATTCCTTGCACTTTTCATAATTTAGTATGTTTGAAAAGATTAAATTGAAATAGAATTGAGATATAATAATCATGAGACACATCTTTCACTAAAAAAAAAAAAAAAAAAAATTTTTTTTTTTTTTTTTTTTTTTTTAGGGGGAATTTTTCCCCCCAAAAGGGGAAAAAAGTATACTTTTCAGGAGGGGGACTGCCGCCGGAATTCGGCGGCAGATTTGATAGATTGAGGGCCCTGACACATAAACAGAATATGTTCATGTGCGATGTAGAGCGTTTATTTAAAGAAAGTTACCATTGAACAGCATCACATCAGTTTGACACATTGTTATAGTAATTAGCTGTTGTTTACGCTTATAAGAAGTGGACCCCTGCAAATTAAGACCCTTATCAAATACCAACTGGTGTACATGCTTAATGCAATAAACAAGCAGTCTTAATAGGGCATTTCACTGGCGTTTGCCAGATATCACGGCTGTTAATCGCTGATGAGACCTCTTTTTTGAGATAAGCACATGATAATTCCAAAAATTGTTTTGTAATTTTTAGATTTTTTGTTAAATGATGTTTACAACAACAAACAATGCCTATGCTTTAAAGAGATAAAATCACTTTTATTTACATTAATAGATACCTAAGATTTAATTGGTCTGGGGACCGTTTCAATAAGATATCGTATCGTAAATATAACGATATCGTAACTCGGGTGATTGCAATTGGATCTACGATTCTCGTAAACCGTTTCAATAAACCCCTCGTAAACGTCCTTGTAAAACGCTCTGGTAATCTATGATTTCTTTATTGTACATTCTGTTTTCTTTGGGGTTATATATATATAATATTCAAACTGTCAACATCCGGAAGAATTTTTACACCGTGTTGTTTACTTTAATGTGTTGCTGAAAATTGAGAAAAACCACATATAACAAACATTGAACAGAGAGAGAGATGGCTCACACGGGATCAGTAGACGATTTATTGCATAAATCAATCTTTCGTACCGTTTGACAGTGGAATAGTGTTATTTTTCTAAGTTTGTTCAAAGTCCTTGAGCTGGAATTGTAACTTACGTCGTTAGTGGAAATGGAATTTAGAAATATCTAATCATCATGCTGAATTATCATCAGCATCATTTCTGTGGAACACTGTGATATGCTTTATATTAGGGTTTCATAGTTATGGTGCTTTTAAAATAGTTCACTAGCCGCCAAGATTGGAATGGTACTTATATACAGGTAAAACAAATTGTGCAGTATTTATTTAACTGACATGTTTATCATAAAATATCACACATAAATATTTATTAAACTCTATTTATTTAAGCTAGATTCCTGCAAAAGTCTGATGCTTATTGAGACACTTGAGTTTATTTCCTGGGTCAGGGTTTTTTTTTGGTTGTGGGGGAAGGGGCCTTTAGCCCTTATGTGGGGGAAATTTTACGCGGGATTTTCCACTTTGGGGAAAAAATGTGCGAGTGGGAATTTTCGCGGCGTTTCCCTTTTTGGGGGATTTGTTTACTTACTTTCTCATTATTACAATACATTTGTACATGTTTGAACTATATTCATTGTTTTTTTTTCAAAATTTATTACGTTTGGCAAGATTAAATTGAAATAGAATTGTGATAATATAATCATGAGACACATCTTTCTATTAAAAAAAAAAAAAAAAAAATTTTTTTTTTTGGGGGGGGGGGGCGGAAACCAGACTAGTTTGGTGGGGGAAGACGCCGATATTGTGGGGGAAGACGCCGATATTCGGCGTCTGTTATATAAGGTTAAAAACCCCTGTGGGTACAACCAATACTTGGTGTCATCAGAGATGATCTTGAGAACCATCCCTCATTTACAGATGTTATTATGGGGGATTTCGTTACTCGGTGGGCTGATGAAGAATAACCCCAAATCCCCGCAACAAGTCATTATTTTTCAAAAGAAGTAGGATATTGTTGTAAAGTTTTTGCCTGTACCACTGTTTTTTAAATATCAAAAAAGCTCCTAGATGATTTTTTTGACACTTGAAGGTATTTACAGTGGGGATTTCGGTTCCTGACCTTGCTTTGCACAATGAATTCATGCCTGTTTTTCCCGCCCTGGGAAATACTCTGAAAATGGGCAATACATCACATGAACATGCTTTACACTTGGTTTTAGCCTTTTTTCCTTCTGTGATTTTATCATAAAATCCCCAAATAGGATCTCTAGGTTTCATGTTTTTGCAGATTACAAAGGAATTACAATAACACTCATGAAAGTTTAAAGTCATTTTTATTTAGGTATCATTGAAGAAATACTTTCGTTATATTGAAACACAATTAACAGGAATCTGCCACTTACTGTAACAATCAAAGAATGTTTTCACAGTTTATGGGAGGGCTCTAATTGGCACTTATCTGTGTATCTTTTATGGCCTCTAATAAACAGTAAGAGGGCCTTTGTCTGGCCCTAATAGGTCCAATGTTTATCTAAGTGGCCCAGTGTTATTGTTAGTTGTACAAACTGATTACTGGAATAAACCCCCTTCGGAAGAAACCCCCTTCCCTATAAACGGCATAGTGGAAGAAACCCCCTTTCACATTTTGCATACACGGAAGAAACCCCCTTCCATTGCGGAACAAACCCCCTTCGAGTTTTCAGACAGGCGGAATAAGCCCCCTTCCTAAGTGTTAAGTCTCTCCCGCAGAGATGGTAAAATCCCAACTCGAACGATTAATTCCCCAATACATCCGTTTTAACCCGAATCTATCACTGCATACTTGCTACTTTTCAAGTTTATATTCATTACCCAATAATCCCGTTTATAACATTTTTAAAGCACTTTCTGGTAAATATTTACGATAAAAGCTCTCAATAATTTCTTAAACACAAACCTTGCCATTTTTCTTTTGTATCAAATAAATTTCGGCATAAGTGAATATTTATAGATTTGATGAAATATTGCCTCCGAACATGCGCCAATCCCTTACGTGTTGTGTGCTTGTTAAAACGCTCAATACACCCACGCTTTCTATGATGCTTAATTTTCGCGCCCTTTTTATTGAGCGAATGAGTCAACACAAAATAAATTTACACTGCAAGAATACTGTGTGAACTGTCATTAATGATGACACAACACTGTGAAAGCCAAGATATAAACGTTAAAACAGAAAAAAGTCTCACAATTGGCGTTCATACACGAACAAAATAAAATGTTCGGACTCAGAAAATATTAACTGCGTTGACGCATTTTTTTTAGAATGAATCATCAAAAACCGTTGAAACCCAGCAGGATTCGGAGGTACACGTAATCAACATCGATTAATACTGTCGGATTATTGTGAAAGTGAAAGAGACAATCGGCAGCTGCCGCACCTTTCCCTTCCAATACTGTAGCAGATCTAGATCGTCAACCCATTCATCATGAAATTGAAATCATAATATTGACATCGTTCCCCGGCCCCAGTTGAAAACATTTGCCATTATTAGATCTACACCTGCAACTTTATTTAGGACTTTGACTTTACTATCATACTTGTTCATGTGTTTAACAACAAAAAGGTCAGAGACATGCCTCTTTTTCTAAAAAAAACCCTGAAGTCTGTAGGTGAGTTATAGACATTGAAATGAACAGTTTTTATTTTTTCCCAAAATATGTCTCTTTTGCGCTCGACTTTCCCCTTTTACCCAGCGTCCAGCGTCTTCCCCTTTTTCAACCCCCCCCCCCCTGGCATTCAATAACATTGTCATATACATACCAATGCCTATTAATGAGCAGTAGTCCTTATATGGTTTACTTATGGTAGAAACAATGCATTTTGTATTGCTATTATTTCAAAATAAAGCTATTGTAATGTTAAATTAAACACACTATGTGAAGTTGGAATATAACAACTTTTCAACTATAAATAATGTGCTGTTTCACCTTTAATGTTTATTTATTAAACAAAATTATAAGTAAAATAGACAATGCATATTCAAACTCATTTCATGCTATGAAAATATTTTTGAAAAATGATGTGTATACTTTTTGTTTTTAATAGTAGTACTTTTGTTATGTTTTTTATTAACAGTGATGTTTTTTTTATCATTTTCATTGTATTTTTAAACTTTGTTCATGCACACATGAACATGGTTTCAATATTTTTTAGGATTTAAACAAAAATTCAAATTATAAAACACCCAGTCTTGAAGTGATATCAATTGAAATGATACAATTATATATGAAAGTGTCTATTTTTCTGATGTATATTTTTTAAATAATAACAGGTAAAACTGCATGTAATGCAGTGTTCAGAAACACAGTTTATTCCCAAATTGATGTCTTATTCCAACTTCACATAACAGTGTGTTCCTAGAATAATTAAGAAATACTGGAATCTCAAATTGTGTCATATCATTGTTTCTAGTATCTGCATCAGCATGCAGTAACCCTTCTCAAAATGAAATGTGCTTTTTACCAAAATGCACTTAAAAAATTGTATTTTATATGCACTTTTTCTTAAAAAGTGTATCATCCAATTTTTTTTTAAGAGAACACTTAATTGTATTAATTCTGCATTTTTAGAACCAGATGAAGCTGTGGGAGTGTATTTTTCTGTACTTTTTTTATAAATACATGTAAACATGTAATCCACTTTTTCTTAGAAAGTGGATTTGTAAGTACATCTTTGTAATTTAAATGTATTAAGTGTATCTTTTCAGGTCAGGGAATATTTTTACTTTTGAAACAAATTAACTCATTCTTAGAGTTTTCTTAGGTGTATGCTAAAATTTAAATAAGCAAACAAGTGTTTTTCCATTGGGGCATACAATCAAAATGTTCACCACATTTCAAATAATGTAGCCACTTGTTGTGAATTTAATTATATCATAATAATGTGCATTACCATGTCGACTGTGCGCTTCGGATCATGTTGTGCCGTTGTTACTACCTCTTCCTCAAAGGAAACATCCAGCCACTCAATGACTCTATATTAAAAAAAACTTTTCTTTATTTTGCCTTCGAGAGATAACCAATACGTCTTCTGTGAGAAACGCATACATGCTAAAGCGTTGTCGTAGCGAGGCATATACGTATACTGTCAGAGACATTATCACGCCTAATTAAAGTAATAATAATAGCCTTTACTTCTAATAACTGGGTCACCCTACATATTTCTAAACACACAAGTGGCTTCACGATACATAGATCAATTTGGAAATTGTTAAATTGTGTCATTTAACACAGTTGTAAACCTAAATTGCCTTTTTTTTTAAAGTGAAACTTTACTTCGGTTTGATAAATCAGCGGTATATTTCATGTTTAACCGCATAAACCAGACACATCTTGGATTATAATTTGATGTAACAGACCTATGAAATTTCATTGTGCTTAAATTCAGAGTTTTGTCAGTAGAAAAGCATAATCTTACATGTTTTAAACACAATTTTCTACTAATCCGTTATCGATGTCATGTGTATTTTAACAATGTTTTCGTAGTGAAACATATACCCGACGTCGTAGCGAAACGGACTACGCTTTGACCTCGTCAGCCCCCAG
The DNA here is from genome assembly GCF_020536995.1 of Dreissena polymorpha. Classification (NCBI taxonomy): domain Eukaryota; kingdom Metazoa; phylum Mollusca; class Bivalvia; order Myida; family Dreissenidae; genus Dreissena; species Dreissena polymorpha. Next base: position 186,532,925 of record NC_068355.1, on the reverse strand, counting down.
TGGTAGCTAATGAATAGAATTCTCAATGAAATGCTGACAACTTCAAACATCATTTAAGAAAGTGCTTCTTCTGTGTATTCCAATATCGCATCCAATTTAATCATTAAACTTTTATTACATGTTGTAAAAAGTTTGTGAAGTAATAAACTGAAGTGACATTATTCAAGAAGCTTCTTCTGTTAAAGATTCACTAAAAACAGTTTAAACAACTTTATTCACAACAACAGTAAATATTATTTTGTAGTGTTAACAATAATCACACATTTAAATATTATTTAAATATTTTTTTTAATATTAACATTCTGACTTCATATGTGAAGGATTATTTTAATATCTGTTGAAAATATTGGGATATGGAGAAGCTGAACAAAATATAAGTGGAACATTTTAAGTACAAAAAGGGGCATTATTCAGCTAAATGCAGGTCAGAGATTAGAAACATTGTCAGGAGTGACCTCACATAATGACCCTGAATACATTAGTGCTTTTATAGTAAAAATCTATAGTAGAAACAGTGATATGAAGATGTAAAATTACATATATTTTTATGTCCCCCACTATAGTAGTGGGGGGCATAAAAATGTGGTTTACAAGTCGTAACATACCTACGAGAGCTTATTTAAACGGTCCCCAGGTTAATTTAATTTTAGTCATGCAAGTTTTGGCAGGTTGTTAGATGGATTCTTTTGGTATGCTTTTTAAAAATGTATTTAGAGCCAAACAAAACCTTTTACTTCCACTACTATTAATACTATTTGACAGCACTTGTTTTTAAATGCATCATTTGAAAAACATATTTTTGCCATTTTTATAATAGGTGATACATGTATTGCAGCTAATGTATACTCGTCATTAAGAAGCCAGATTTTTTTTGATCCTCATAGTCCTAAAACAATGTCAACAAATTTAAAAGATAATAATAGGCTTAAAACATTCTATGGTCCACTTGACAAGAATGAAGTTTTAAAACCTTGCAGTAATAATATACCAATAGCTTGACAAGTGAGTAACCCCCTCAACGAAGAGTTTCTGTGCCCACTTAACAAGAACGAAATTTTAAAAGAAGGCAGTAACTCTATACCAATAGCTTGACAAGTTAAAACACCCTCAACGAATTCTTTGTTTCAGGTCTAGATTTGTTATCCATTGTGGCATGTTCTGGATATATCAATTACAGAAGGTTATAAGTTATAAATGATCTATAGTGGTCTGTATGTCCTGTTATTAGATCTATTGAACACAATTGCTCATCCTTAACCTTTGTGATTGCCAGTTCATATTTCCATGTATACTACTTCATTATGCCTTGGCAGATTTTTGCAAATTTCACAGGAACAATCCTCTGTTTACCGTCTTTCAAAGATGTTAATAATCAATATGTTTAGCTGCATATGCATCTATTACCAGAGTAAACAATAGATTTGAAGTGCTAAAAAACAACTTTATTGCCCCAAAAAATCATATTGGGTATATGATGTCATATTTTTCATCTTTAATGGAGAATTTAAAATTTAAACTTAATTTGCATGAAATATGTTGATTTTATTATAGAACCAAATATCAAAATTACTTCAAAAAAGCAAATTGATTTCAAAAATGCTTTCAGAAATATCAAGACTGAGAGTTTTCTTATTTGGTTTGTAGCAGGTTGTTTTTATGTCCCCCACTATAGAAGTGGGGGACATTGTTTTTGCCCTGTCTGTTGGTTGGTTGGTTTGCGCCAACTTTAACATTTGCAATAACTTTAGCAATATTGAAAATAGGAACTTTGGCATGCATATGTATCTCATGGAGCTGCACATTTTGAGTGGTGAAAGGTCAAGGTCATCCTTCAAGGTCAAAGGTCAAATATATGGGTAAAGTCGCTCATTTAATGTACACTTTTGCAGTATTTCAATATTCAAGATGGCAACTTGATATTTGGCATGCATGTGTATCTCATGGAGCTGCACAATTTGAGTGGTGATCGAAAGGTCAAGGTCAAGGTCATCCTTCAGAGGTCAGATGTCATATATATGTGGCCAAAATCGCTCATTTTATGAGTACTTTTGCAATATTGAAGATAGCAACTTGATATTTGGTATGCATGTGTATCTCATGGAGCTGCACATTTTGAGTGGTGAAAGGTCAAGGTCAAGGTCATCCTTCAAGGTCAGAGGTCAAATATATGTGGCCCAATTTGCTAATTTTATGAATACTTTTGCAATATTGAAGATAGCAACTTGATATTTGGCATGCATGTGTATCTCATGGAGCTGCACATTTTTAGTGGTGAAAGGTTAAGGTCAAGGTCATCCTTCAAGGTCAAATATATGGGTCAAAATTGCTCATGTAATGTCACTTCTGCAATATTGAAGCTAGCAATTTTATATTTGAAATGCATGTGTATCTCATGGAGCTGCACATTTTGAGTGGTGAAGGGTCAAGGTCAAGGTCATCCTACAAGGTCAAACATCATAAAGGGGGACATTGTGTTTCACAAACACATCTTGTTTTTCCACTTTTTGGAAAGATAGCCCATGGCTTTGTAATTGGGAATTTTATCGGCATTGTTATGAAATTGGGAAAATAAATTCATTAGCCTTTTTATTCCAAATGAAAAGTCCACTGATTGCAGGGATATACTAAATCTGCTATAACTCTTTATCATCATTCAAATTAAAAGAAAACAATCATATAATACTTTGTTAGATGTAATTGAATTAAAATTGAGATAAAATACGCATTAGACACTTTCTTAAAAAATTTTTTTTTTTTTTTTTTTGGAAATTGGGAATTTTGATCCACATTTTGGTAAAAAAGTATACTTTTTGGGATTGGGAACATAGCCGAATTTCGGCTATAAAATCGGGCAAAAAAAAAACCCTGTGTAGCATCAAAGCACTAGTGGTAAAAATGTTTTATTTTAAAGGGGCCTTTTCAAGTTTTGGTAAATTGGCAAAAAGTTGTGTCAGATTCGCAAATTTTTGTTTTAGTTATGATATTTGTGAGGAAATAGTAATACTGAACATTTACCATGCTCTAAAATAGCCATTATGTGCATATTTTGACAAAAATTATAAAGCGTTGCAACGCGAAACGAATTAATAATTTGGAGAGTTCTTTTGTTGTCGTTTGATTTTGTGAAACTACGAGGATTGCTTATATAAAGTATAAAATACATCTGGCATTGCATTCAGAAGAATGGCCGAGTGGTCTAAGTGGTAGACTATTTACTCCAGGACTCCAGGGGTCAGTGGTTCGAGCCCTGCCGAGGGTTACCATTTTTGTCTTTTTTATGCCCCCTTTCAAATAAAAGGGGGCATATGGTGATCAGACTGTCCGTCCGTCTGTCTGTCCGTCTGTCTGTCCGTCTGTCTGTCTGTCTGTCTGTCTGTCTGTCTGTCTGTCTGTCTTTCCGTCACACTTTGCGTTTAGGTTTTGAAAAATGCTCATAACTTCTATGTCCCTTGAGATATGAACTTCATATTTGGTATGCATGTGTATATGGACGAGGCCTTTCCATACGCACAAAAATGGTCACCCCTGTGACCTTGACCTTGACCTTGAACATATGCGTTTAGTTTTAGAAATCTGCGTTTAAGTTTCGAAAAATGCTCATAACTTCTATGTCCCTTGAGATATAACCTTCATATTTGGAATATTGCATGTGTATATGGACGAGGCCTTTCCATATGCACAAACATTTTCACCCCTGTGAAATTGACCTTGAACTTAGGGTCCGCGTTTAGGTTTAGAAATCTGCGTTTAAGTTTCGAAAAATGCTCATAACTTCTATGTCCCTTGAGATATAACCTTCATATTTGGAATGCATGTGTATATGGACGAGGCCTTTCTATATGCACAAACATTTTCACCCCTGTGACCTTGACCTTGAACTTAGGGTCCGCGTTTAGGTTTCGAAATCTGCGTTTAGGTCTCGAAAAAAGCTCATAACTTCTATCAAGCGTTTATAGGGGGCATAAGTCATCCTATGGTGACAGCTCTTGTTTAATTTTATTCTTGATTTTTTACTGGAGCTTTTTGTATCCTATGTTTACATTTATCAATATAAAGCATTTAATGACAAACTTCAAAACATGCCAACATATGTGAAAAGGCCCCTTTAATATGAATATGAATTCCATTTCATTATTTTTTTATTACGATAAGTAAAATGCTGTGTATTGAGAAAATTCCTGACAATCGGAAATAATGTATCCATATTCACTTGAACTCAACAAAAAAAAATTTTGTTTTGATCATTTTCGATATTATTGTTTTAAGCTAATCTATTTAAATAAAAAGAAAGATCTACATGTATTGTCATCAACTGAGCATCTGCGTCGGTGTCCGGTAAAGTTTTGTGTTTAGGTCCACTTTTCTCATAAAGTATCAAAGCTATTGCATTAAAACATGGCACACTTACTAACTTTCATGAGGGGACTGGGCAGGCAAAGTAAGATAACTCTGGCTGGTATTTTACAGAATTATGTGCCTTTTTATACTTAGAAAATTGAAATTTTGGTTAAGTTTTGTGTTTACGTCCACTTTATTCCTAAAGTATCAAAGCTATTGCTTTCATACTTGCAATACTTACTAACTATCATAAGGGGACTGTTCAGCAAAGTTATGTAACTCTGACTGGCATTTTGACAGAAATTATGCCCCTTTTATACTTAGAAAATTATTTTTTTTGTTAAGTTTTGAATTTAGGTCCACTTTATTCCTTAAGTATCAAAGCTATTGCTTTTATACTTGCAACACTTACTTACTATCATAAGGGGACTGTGCAGGAAAAGTAATGTAACTCTGACTGGCATTTTCACAGAAATATGACCCCTTTTATACTTAGAAAATTGAAAATTTGATTAAGTTGTGTGTTTAATTAGGTCATTTTTATTCCTAAAGTATCAAAGCTATTGCTTTCATACTTGCAACACTTACTAACTATCATAAGGGGACTGTTAAAGTTATGTAACTCTGACTGGCATTTTGACAGAATTATGGCCCTTTTTTGACTTAGTATCTTTGAATATTTGGTTAAATTTTATGTTTAGATCCATGGTACTTCTAAAGTATCAAGGCTATTGCTTTCAAACATCAAATACTTTCTTACTATTATGAGGGTATTACATTTTGCTAAAATTGCCATTATTTCTTTATTTATGATCATATTTGATTCATACTTTGACAATACAACACTTACCTGACATACCACAATAGACTCCACCCAAACCATCCCCCATGCTCCACCCAATAATCCCCCACTCATTATTTTTTTCATTTTTGAAAGATAATGTAATAAATGACCAGACTCAAACATTACACCCCTCCATCCTTTTTGATTGAAGTATTGAGAAAGGTCCCTTCACCTTTAAAAAGAAAAATAGATGAGGGGTCTGCACCCACTTGGCGGTGCTCTTGTTGATATATGTTTAAATAATACATTTTGACCCAGTGCTATGTTAATGAATTGTGTGGGGAAGATATAATCGACTATCAATAAACATTGATAAGACAGTTATAATTGCTTTCAATATGAGTGAAGAATAAAATACCGAAATATAATAGTGTCGTGATAAGATGGAAATTGTTTCATTATCTATGCACAAATGCTTGCGGTACTCGTTCAGTCGGTATGAAAATTGTTCTTCAACGACTGAATAGGCTACCAAAATTTGCCAGTTTGCTATAAATAACTCAGTTTGACTTCAATTTCCTATCAAAAAGTATTGTAAAAAGACTGATGTTCCATTAATAAGAAACAAATTTATTTTTAAAGACCTGTGGAATGCAAAAATAGGTCTTATGCCATATGCCGCCAACGTAGCTATGGTCGAGCCTGCGCATCACGTAGTAGGTCAGAAGATATCAAATGAGACCACAAAACCTTGCGTGACATTGCAGCTCCTGTTGTTTTAATGAATTTTCTAATTTCTTTATTTCATTTTATATGACAAATACACATGCGCAGATACGGGTGGTCTGGTTTATTATATTTCGCATTGTACTTGCCAAAAGTTGCAACTAGAAAGAATATAAACAAGTACAACAAGTTAGTGTTCAGGGGTTTCCCTCCATAGGGGCTCTGCCCTTTATCCCTGTTGAGGACCTGCTCCAGACCCCCTGCTTCATTTTCTGGATTTCAAATTTGAGATGGTGAGGTGGTGAGGCTTAACTTCCTCATTTCTGCGGCCACTTGCGCTGTCTTCATGGTCTTGTACATGGTTTGGACATTCCTTATTCCGATTGTGGTTGTGGTCCTGCATAAGATTATAGTCTTTGGCCTGTTTGGCTGCCAGTTTATATTAGCTTTCACCGTCATGCATCATTATCTGCTGGAGGTCCATCTTCTACCAGGTCTGAAATGTCTGTTCTTAGGCTGTTTTGCATTTTCGTAACTAGTAGATTTTCATAGGAAAGGTTATCTGGCTCCACACCTAATTTTAATTTTTCACCAGGCTTGGGACCATCCATGGCAAAGTTGTGAGTGTGGATTTAATATTGAAATTAAATTGTGTGTGAATGTAGCTTACATGCAGACCTAACATAGGATTGCATTTGGGGCCGATCAGGCTATGATAAAGGTCGCTGTTACTAAAATAGAAAATGTTTTTTGACGATGCTGTTTCAGCATCGTCTAAAGTATGATACCATCAAAAAAATCTTCACAATGACGATCTATGTAAAAGACCGAGCTAGTCTGATTGAGATAATGCTCGGTGTGTAGAAATACCGAAATCCCCGTATAATTACCGAAATCCACGGAAATCCCCCGAATTCCCCCTTAATATTGATTATTTCTCAAAATACTGCGGATATTAATATAGAATATTGCAAAATACACTGAAATCACTGATAAAACATTGTTTTTATCCAAGTTTGATCGTGAAAAACTAAAATATAAACATTATTATTGGGATTCCCAGTATGAATTCATAGTGCATATTTGCACAAGCACGATCAGGTACCGAAATCCCCGCTGAAAAGACCTTCAAGTGTCAAAAATTCATCTGGGGCTTTTTTATATTATTAAGCAGCAGTACAGTCAAAATTGATAAACAATCAATATTAAGGGGGATTTTCGGGGATTTCGGTAATTAGGGGGATTTTGGTATTTCTACATACCCCTCTAGGTCATACAACAATGGCGGCGCCCATGAATGTTCACACTTGTGTCAAATCTTTCTTACAGCATACATCGGCTTTTTTGGCTATTTAGAAACTGTCATTTACGATATATGAGTTATTTATTAACTAAATCTCCGCTAATGTCAACAATGGATTGAATTCGAAGGATATATTCGATGTGAATGCAGGACTTCCTGGATCTTAAAGACTTGACAGCTTGACTGGTATTGTTAGTTATCAATTTAAGTCACATTTTGCTTTGTAAATTGTATTCGAGCATTTTGCGACTTATTGAATGACTATGATACCCGATATCAACATATCACATGGGATCTGCAGATAACCAAGATGTCCTGAAAACATTGATTACTAAGTGAGTAAGTCTTTACTCATATTTCGGGTTTGTATTATTTCTTCTTTCTATTTTAGTACAGTCGATTGATGTATAGCGGATTTTAGTGAGTAACAGATAGGTTAAAAGTTTTTTGCAAAATACTTTTATTTATGTAAAGATTTATAGTGTTCTATTAATTGAATACAAAATGCCTATCATTGTTCAGTCTATTCATGTTTTAGTTGACGTGGGTCAATGTTTAACTTACAATTGTTTCTTTTTTCGAAAGCAAAACAAGGTTACGTTATGTACGCATCATTTTTGTGACGAAAGGAAATGTGAAGACGTATGACTTCCTGAATTTTGCAGATTTTGTTTGGTAAACATTATGTTCATTGATGTAATATTGTAGTATAATGTGTCCTTTCTAACAGTAAGAATGCTCAGAAACCAAATTGATGCGTACCACATAAAATAAGCATGAGAGCTGCAACTCTTGATTAAGTGAATAACGGACATGTGGCGACACATATTCGGGAATGTGGGGATTGTCTCAAACTTAATGAAAACTCATGTGGGTTGGCGCGTGGCTATGATATTTATTAGTAAAAACATCATTTTGAATGAAAAATAATAAAATTATAACGAAAAATCGATTTCTCTGAAAAGATAGTTTTCACTATCAAATCTATATATATAACAAGGTATTCAACTCAAAACGACCCAAATATAAGGTGCATAGCTTTGAACAGCCATTACGTCTTCATTTGTGCAGCAATTTCCATGAACTCAGTCTTATTAAACGCAGAAATGAAGTTCCTTTTCTGGAAATGTACATATCTTGCAATATGTTTTACAAATGCTGGGTAAAATTTCAAGAAATAACACAATACACATGTAATCAGATAAAAACCTAAGCGACCCGGTAATTGCTGAATCAGTTTACCCGGAAATTAGCGCTGTAAACAAAAAATATTTGTCGGAATTTTAAAACCGCTGGCATGTTTCAATAGGAAAGACATTTGTCTTTCGAGGTTTAAAGGTTTAATTACTGAATGCAAGGTGTTTACGTTGAAATGAGACTCGAAGTCCTTAGCTATCAGTTATACACCAATCGACTGTATTAAATATAATTTTTTAGTCAAATGAACTGTGTCTTAGTAAAAGAGACATTAAGGCGATTGTGGCCAGTTTGGATCCAGATCAGCCTGCAGTTGCTTGAAAGCTGTTTGCTTAAAAGCAGTTTTCTGACAATAACAAATAGTTTAATTGGATACTGATTAGACTGCCCTTTCCCTGTGACCTGGCTCAAATAATAGTAATGTCATTAATCAAATGATTTTATTTCGAACATTAATCAAGTGTTTTTTAGCTCCACTGTCCAGAGGCCATCGGGGCTTATGTCATGGTCCTGTGTCCGTCGTGCGTGCGTCCGTGCGTTAATTTTTTCTTTAAACATCTTCTCCTAAACAACAAGTCCAATTCTGATAAAACTTCTCACAAATGTTCCTGGGATGAACCTCTTTCAAATTTGTTCAAATTATGCCCCTGGGATCAAATTTGACCCCGCCCCGGGGGTCAGTTAATTGAACATATGCTTATATAAAGCCTATTTTGTGCAAACTTTAAAAATCTACTTGTCCATAACCATTGGGCCTAGTGCTACCACATTTTGTATGTAGTGACATCTAATAGTCCTCTACCAAATTTGTTCAAATTATGCCCCTGGGGTGCGATTTTACCCTGCCCCGGGGATCCCAAAAATGAACATATGCTGATATAAAGCCTATTTTGTGCAAACTTTAAAAATCTTTTTGTCCATAACCGTAGGGCCTAGGGCTACCAAATTCGGTATGTAGTGACATCTAAGAGTTCTCTACTTAGTTTGTTCAAATTATGCCCATGGGGTCAAATTTGACCCTGCCCCGGGGTTTACAAAAATGAACATACGCTTAAATAAGGCCTATTTTGTGCAAACTTTAAAAATCTACTTGTCCATTACCGTATGGCATAAGGCTACCGAATTTGGTATGTAGTGGCATCTAATAGTCCTCTACCAAATTTGTTCAAATTATGCCCCTAGGGTCAAATTTGACCCTGCCCCGGGGGTCACAAAACTGAACATATGCTTGTATTAAAAGCCTATTTTGTGCAAACTTAAAAAATCTTCTTGTCCATAACCGTAGGATCAAGGGCTACCAAATTTGGTATGCAGTGACATCCTATAGTTCTCTACGTAGATTATTCAAATTACGCCCCGGGGATCAAATTTGACCCCGCCCCGGGGGTCAAAAAATTGAACATATGCTTATATACAGCCTATTTTGTGCAAACTTTCAAAATCTTCTTGACCATAACCATTGGGCCTAGTGCTACCACATTTGGTATGTAGTGACATCTAATAGCCCTCTACCAAATTTGTTCAAATTATGCCCCTGGGGTCAAATTTGACCCTACCCCAGGGGTCACAACAATTAACATACTCTTAAAAAAGGCCTATTTTGTGCAAACTTTAAAAATCTTCCTGTCCATAACCATATTGCATAGTGCTATCAAATTTGGTATGTAGTAACATCAAATAGTCCTCTCCCAAGTTTGTTCAAATTAAGCCCCTGGGATCAAATTTGACCCTTCCCCAGGGGTCACAAAATTGAACATATGCTTATATTGGGCCTATTTTGTGCAAACTTTAAAAATTCTCTTGTCCATAACCATTGGGCCTATTTCTACCAAATTTGGTATGTATTAAAATCTTAAAGTTCTCTACCAAGTTTTTTCAAATTATGCCCTTGGGGTCAAATTTGACTCTGCCCCGGGGGTCACAAAATGAACATATGCTTAAATAAGGCCTATTTTGTGCAAAATTTAAAAATCTTCTAGTTCATAAATATAGAGCCTAGGGCTACTAAATTTGGTATGTAATGACATCTAATAGTCCTCTGCCAAATTTGTTCAAATTATTCCCCTGGGCTCAAATTTGACCCTGCCCCTTAGGTCACAAAACTGAACATATGCTTATATAAAGCCTCTTTTGTGCAAACTTTAAACATCTTCCTGTCCATAACCATTGGGCCTATGGCTACCAAATTTGGTATGTAGTGACATCTTTTAGTTCTCTACCAAGTTTGTTCACATTATGCCCCTGGGGCCAAATTTATATATAAAAATGCTCACCCTTCCAACTTTAAGCGTCCAGTGGGACGAGGGATAAAAGAGAAAGTCACATGCTTTAGTACATTTCAACCCATGCGCATTGCACACTTTTTATGCCCCCCTTTCAAAGAAGAGGGCGTATAGTGTTTTGTTGGTTGGTATGTTGGTATGTCCGTCCGTCCGTATGCCGTATGTCCATCCACCAGATGGTTTCCGGATGATAACTCAAGAACGCTTAGGCCTAGGATCATGAAACTTCATAGGTACATTGATCATGACTCGCAGATGACCCTATTGATTTTGAGGTCACTAGGTCAAAGGTCAAGGTCGTGGTGACCCGAAATAGTAAAATGGTTTCCGGATGATAACTCAAGAATGCTTAGGCCTAGGATCATGAAACTTGATAGGTAGATTGATCATGACTCGCAGATGAAACCTATTGATTTTGAGGTCACTAGGTCAAAGGTCAAGGTCACGGTGATCCGAAATAGTAAAATGGTTTCTGGATGATAACTCAAGAACGCATACGCCTAGGATCATGAAACTTCATAGGTAGATTGATCATGACTCGCAGATGATCCCTATTGATTTTGAGGTCACTAGGTCAAAGGTCAAGGTCACGGTGACCCGAAATAGTAATTTGGTTTCCGGATGCTAACTCAACATTGATCATGACTCGCAAATGACCCCTATAATTTTGAGGTCACTAGGTCGAAGGTCAAGGTCACGGTGACATGAAATAGTAAAATGGTTTCCGGATGATAACTCTAGAACGCTTATGCCTAGGATCATGAATCTTTATTGGTGCATTGATCATGACTCGCAGATGACCCCTATTGATTTTTAGGTCACTAGTTCGAAGGTCAAGGTCGTGGTGACCCAAAATATTAAAATGGTTTCTGGATGATAACTCAAGAATGCTTATGCATAGGATCATGAAACTTCATAGGTACATTGATCATGACTCGCAGATGACGCCTATTGATTTTCAGGTCACTAGGTCAAAGGTAAAGGTCACAATGATTCAACTTAGAAAAATGGTTTCCGGATGATAACTCAAGAACGCTTAGGCCTAGGATCATGAAACCTCATAGGTACATTGATCATGACTCGCAGATGACCCCTATTGATTTTGAGGTCACTAGGTCAAAGGTCAAGGTCACGGTGACCCGAAATAGTAAAATGGTTTCAGAATGATAACTCAAGAATGCTTAGGCCTAGGATCATGAAACTTCATAGGTACATTGAGCATGACTGGCAGATGACCCCTATCGATTTTGAGGCCACTAGGTCGAAGGTCAAGGTCACGGTGATCCGAAATAGTAAAATGGTTTCCAGATGATAACTCAAGAACGCTAAGGCCTAGGATTATGAAACTTCATAGGTACATTGACCATGACTCGCAGATGATCCCTGTTGATTTTCATGTCACTAGGTCAAAGGTCAAGGTCATGGTGACCGGAAATAGTAAAATGGTTTCCGGATGCTAACTCAACAACGCTTATACCTAGGATCATGAAACTTCATAGGTACATTGATCATGACTTGCAGATGACCCCTTTTGATTTTCAGGTCACTAGGTCAAAGGTCAAGGTCATGGTGACCCGAAATAGTAAAATGGTTTCCGGATGATAACTTAAGAACGCTTATGCCTAGGATCATGAAACTTCATAGGCACATTGATCATGACTCGCAGATGACCCCTATTAATTTTGAGGTCACTAGATTGAAGGTCAAGGTCACGGTGACATGAACTAGTAAAATGGTTTCCGGATGATAACTCTAGAACGCTTATGCCTAGAATCATGAAACTTCATAGATGCATTGATCATGACTCGCAGATGACCCCTATTGATTTTCAAGTCACTAGTTCGAAGGTCAAGGTCACGGTGACCCGAAATAGTAAAATGGTTTCTGGATGATAACTCAAGAATGCTTATGCATAGGATCATGAAACTTCATAGGTACATTGATCATGACTCGCAGATGACCCCTATTGATTTTCAGGTCACTAGGTCAAAGGTAAAGGTCACAGTGACTCAACTTAGAAAAATGGTTTCCGGATGATAACTCTAGAACGCTTATGCCTAGAATCATGAAACTTCATAGATGCATTGATCATGACTCGCAGATGACCCCTATTGACTTTCAGGTCACTCGGTCAAAGGTCAAGGTCATGGTGACCCGAAATAGTAAAATGGTCTCCGGATGATAACTCAAGAACGCTTATGCCTAGGATCAAGAAACTTCATAGGTACATTGATCATGACTGGCAGATGACCCCTATCGACTTTCAGGTCACTCGGTCAAAGGTAAAGGTCACGGTGACTTGATACAGTAAAATAGTTTCCGGATGATAACTAAAGAAAGCTTAGGCCTAGGATCATGAAACTGCATAGGTACATTGATCATGACTCTCAGATGACCCCTTTTGATTTTCAGGTCACTAGGTCAAAGGTCAAGGTCACAGTGCCAAAAAACGTATTCACACAATGGCTGCCACTACAACTGACAGCCCATATGGGGGCATGCATGTTTTACAAACAGCCCTTGTTTCACATAAAGAACAGTGGAGATACAGGGCCATCATGGCCCTCTTGTTTCCGGTCCCTCGGGATCGATGACTCCAGCACTTTCTTGTTGAGAATTCAATACTGGTTAAGGCGATGCTAGGGGGCGTGAGAGATGTTTCATCTTCCATTATCTCTCATGAACTGACTCAATAATACCGAGTCAGCATTATTTGACTTAATTTTTTGTTTGGTTGCTCTGACGAGGGATCGAAAAATTTTAGAATCTTCCTAAAAGCCTAGTGGTAGAGTGTCGTCTTTGATTGCAGGAGGATATGCTGCGGGTTTGATCCCCAGAAGCGACATTGAAAACTAGCCAACTTTGTTATCTAAAAGGCTGCTAAACCTGATATACTAAGATAATGTGAATTTTCTCTCACATGATAGTCATCAGTTATATGATATAAAAACTCACAGTAGTAGTAAACAATGGGACAATAATTAATGAACGCATCTTTCATTTGTATTTGACACTTTGAGTTTGACATGGCCTAGATTGAAATATGTGACTTGACTTTGGGTCAAGTTCCCCAGGGGAACTACGTCCCCGTACCCCCATTTTTTTCCGTACCAAATTTTGTTTCGTACCCAATTATTTTTTCGTACCCAATTTTTATTTTGTTGCAATAGAATTTTCGTACCCAATTTTTGTTCGTACCCAATTTTTTTCGTACTCTATTTTTTTCGTTACCAAATGTTTTTTTGGCATTTTTTTTTTCGTTCCCAAAATTTGTGTACCAATTTTTTTTTTCGTACCCACACACACAGTTGTAATAATGTAGATCAACTTAAATTGATGCTTGTATATATCCATCCTCTTCAAAAATATTGTCACACCAGTAACTGTCAGTACTTTGATTAACTAAATAACATGAGTTTATATGCAGGTATTACAAAAACATTTCATATGAAGGTATCGTACATGTAAACCTAGAGTGGGATTGCACGCATATTTAAAGGGATCTTTTCACGCTTTGGTAAATTGACAAAATTGAAAAAAGTTGTTTCAGATTTGTAAGTTTTCGTTTTAGTTATGATATTTGTGAGAAAACAGTAATACTGAACATTAACCATGCTCTAATATAGCCATTATATGCATCTTTTGACGATTTTAAAACCTAAAAATTATAAAGCGTTGCAACGCGAAACGATTGAATAATTTGGAGAGTTCTGTTTTTGTCGTTAAATTTTGTGAAACTACGAAGATTGCTTATATAAGGTATAAAATACGTCAAGAATGTGTACCCGGCGGAATAGCTCAGTATGCTAAATCGTTTTTACTTCAGGACTCTGGCAGGACTCCAGGGGTCACTGGTTCGAAACCTGCTCCGGGCAATGTTCTTTTCCTTTTTTTAATTTTTTTTTTTGATTTTTTACTGGAGCTTTTATGATTCAATGTTTACATTTATCAATATAAAGCATTTAATGAATAAGTTAAACAAATGCCAAAATCTGTGAAAAGGCCCCTTTAAATTAAACAAATAACTAAAAAATATCTAAAAATCTGTGTGTCAGCGTTTAGGTTTCAAAATCTGCATTTACGTTTTGAAAAAGCGTTTTTTGGGGGCATATGTCTTCTGATGGAGACAGCTCTTGTTTGTTTTAAAACTGTATAAAAATGGTCACAGTGTTACAATCAAAGCTCAATCTTTTATAACATCAGTTTTTTAACTTTCCTGTAAAATTTGGAAATATGGACTTATCACTGTTTTGCATTAAGGTGACGATATGTAACAAAAAAAATAATTAAATATTAAACACCTGTTATGCAGCAAACTTAAAGTTAAATAAAATAAAGAAAGGCTATGTATATCTCAATTTTTTTTACACAGTTATGCTTTTATGTAGTGACAAAGTTACAGTTGGGGGCATTCGTGTTGTGTGGACAAATTTCTTGTTTATTAACAACTCTATACTCTATTGATAATATATAATTGTTCTTCTTTCTTTGTTGTGATCAAGTTTGAAGTTTGAGTCATGTGTTGTAAAATTAAACATAACAATATTGTAGACACTCTTATTGGTACAAAAGATGCCCCCCCCTCCCATCAAATGAAGTAATTTCTAAACATTACTTATTTTAAGCCGGTAAGTAGTTTACACCAAGGAGAATCAAAGAATAGAGATAACATGTAATTAAAAGTGAAGTATTTGTTTATTTCAATGTCATCCATTTCAAATAAGGGTCAGCCAGTTTTTAACTTTGAGACATCTTAACCTGTAGCATATTTACTACCAATTCCCATATTTTATGCTGTTTTTATTTGACCTGTTTGTTGTATTAACAGTTTATTCGAGTTTTATTCACGGTGAGAAGTGGTACTCTGATATTTATGCCCCCCTTTGAAGAAGAGGGTGTATATAGTTTTGCACATGTCGGTCGGTCTGTCCGTCGGTCCGTCCCTCGGTCCGTCACCCAGATGGTTTTTGGATGATAACTCAAGAAGGCTTAGGCCTAGGATCATGAAACTTCATAGGTACATTGACTGGCAGAGGACCTCTAATGATTTGCAGGTCACTAGGTCAAAGGTCAAGGTCACATTGACTCGAAATAGTAAAATGGTTTCCGGATGATAACTCAAGAATGCTTATGCATAGGGTCATGAAACTTCATAGGTACATTGATCATGACTCGCAGATGACCCCTATTGATTTTCAGGTCACTAGGTCAAAGGTCAAGGTCACAATGACAAAAAACGTATTCACACAATTGCTGCCACTACAACTGACAGCCCATATGGGGGGCATGCATGTTTTACAAACAGCCCTTGTTTGTATAACAGCCTTATGGAGAATGTTTTTTTTACCTACAAGTCACATTGTTGGTACAAAAGGCAATAACATATGCACATTAAAGTATACATTTGTACGCTTCTTTTCTTATGTTTTACAAAATATTTTAATAAAAATTTATTGTTGTATTTATACTGTTCAAGGAACAGGTTTTTCAGGGGTTAACACACAGGCTAGACAGAATGTAAGCACAACATTTAAAGACTATCACAAGTTATTAAAATGCAGTTGTAAAAATCGTTGGTGCATAAAAGACAGTTCTTCTTTTAGTTTGTGCCGATATCTTACGATTTAAGAATACATTTTTTAATACGTCTGCAATCGGTGACACAATTTCAAGCTGCGTGCTGCATACCTGTATAAATGAATGATGTACACATCAAATGCTTGACCAAGAACACAGGCTTATTGGATAAAGTGATTCTACTGTATTTATCATTGGAATAAGCAGCATAAAATGTATTTTTTTATGAACAAGTTGAAATTCTTATGATAAATAATTGTATAAAGTTATTTGAAAAAGCACAACTTACTGCATGGTGCGTTTACATCCATTAACGTTCAGTTGTGAACCTCACACAGTCACATGATCCTGCAACCTGTATTTTATTCTTCATAATTAAACATTCATTAATTATTTCCAAAATTTAAGTATCCTATTTATATAATAATGGCTGTTATGATAAAAGATATATTAATTATTTTCTAAAATTGAATTGGTTTTTTGTATGCAACTATGTGCCCGAAATATTTGTTACTTTACAGCTTCATCCAGTGACATTATAAGCAAACACCCTAATCACGTTGCCATTGGTCTTTATTTATTAATAAATAAACATGCCTAGTACTTTAGACGATTGAACTTTGGTCTTTTCAGTCACTCATGTTTTATTATGTGTGCTTGACACCTTTTCCAAGGATTGAATAATGGTCAGCTTATATTCATACTGTTGTTCTTTTTTTAGCTCACCTAATTGCTCAGGTGAGCTTGTGTGACCGGTCTTTGTCCATCGTCTGTCCATCCGTCCGTTTACATTTGTTCGTAAACACTCTAGAGGCCACATTTTTTGTCTGATCTCTATGAAACTTGGTCAGAAGCTTTGTCCCAATGAAATCTCGGTCGAGTTAGAAACTGGGTCGTGCCGTGTCAAAAACTAGGTCACTATGTGAAAAAAAGAAAAAATGTAAACACTGTAGAAGTCACATTTCATGCCCAATCTTCTTGTAACTTTGTCAAAATGTTTGTCTTAATGATATGTTGGTTGAGTTCAAAAGGAGTTCCGGTCCGTTGAAAAACATGGCTGCGATGCAGTGGGCTGGGCAGTTTTTCTTATTTGGCTATAGAGAAACCTTGTAAACACTCTAGAAGTCACAATTTTTTACCAATCGTCATAAAAGTTTGTCAAAACATTGGTTATATTGATATCTCGGACAAGTTCGAAAATGGTCTAGATCGGTGAAAAAACATGGCCGCCAGTGGGCGGCAGAGGGCCAGATAAGATGCGTATTTGCGTAAAATACGCATGAAAAAAAAAAGAAAATATGCATATGCAAGAAAATATATATGCAATATTTGTTGAGTAAAAAAACTCCTGGCAAAATTCGGATTACGCATCGTGTGCAATTTCAATGCGTACAAGCCGTTTATGCATGCTTATAAATTCATATAACATGACTGGTTTCGGTCATTGTGTTTGCACCAGCAAAACTTAGGGATATCACCATCTATGTATAGAATGTGTTTCCGACCTTATTTACTCTTCAGTCAGAATGGTATCATTTTATTTGACCCACGATAAACGCCGATGATGACACGACGGGCTCCCCGCTGCATTGTTGAGAATCGATATACGCTTATGATTAAAACATTTGACATCACATTCCATATGAAATGAAATTTGGTCAGAACATTTGTTTCATTGATATGAGAGTTGACTTTGAAAATGGTTCCGGTCAGTTGAATAACATGGCTGCCGGGGGGGGGGGTTATATAGTAAAAAAAGCTTGTGAACACACTAGAAGTCACATTTTTTGCCCAATCATCATGAAACTTGGTGAAAAGATTGGTTTTATATATATCTCAGATGAGTTTGCAAATGGTCCTGATCGGTCAAAAAACATGGCTGCCAGCAGGGTTTTTTTGTGACCCGCAGAAAATCGGCCCTTTCCCCTCCGATTTTTTGTTCCCCTCAGCTGGTTAGGGTTAGGGTTAGGGTTAGGGTTAGGGTTAGGGTTAGGGTTAGGGTTAGGGTTAGGGTTAGGGTAAGAGCCAAATGGCGTGAATGCCCATTTGGGCATGCCCAAAATTGTTTGATTGGTTGAATTTATCATGTGATATTTATTTTTAGCATGACGTATATATAGCATAACATCGTTCTATTCTTCATTTCTCCTTTGGAAAGCCAGCAGAATGGATGCTCCCAAAGCTATTGTGCTCATTGCGCCATCAGACTACGCGCAGGTGGATGCGATGGTGAGTGGCTGGTTGCCAGATGGGATGGATGTGGCTATGCTAGATGTGTATGGGTTGCCGGGGTTTGCATTTTGGGACGATAATGAGGTCAATGAAGTGGTACAGTTCATGCTGGATCACTTCATTGACTTTCGCATATATAAGGACGACACGCCGTATGTGGCGGTGTACCCTCCGGCAGCACCACCGGCATCGCCAGCATTGCCAGCATCGCCAGCCGAGCCAGCATCGCCAGCATCGCCAGCATCGCCAGCCGAGTCCGGTGGTGTGTCAATGAGCCAGTAGTGGGGAGTTTTTTGTTTTGCTTGTTTTCATTTTTTTGTTAATTTTGTTAATTTGATTAGCTCTGTGATTTGTTGAGCTATTGATTCCTTGTAATTTGGACCGGTAATCGACCGGTCCTTGCCCCTTGCTTGTCTACCGACCTCATCGTGGTGCAAGGGTGAACATCTACTGATAATATTATCTTTAGATGGCCAACAGGTAGACTCCACTTAAATGAAACCAATGTTTTCGCTTATTTTTCTTGGGACTCACACATACAATAAATGACAGACAGAAAGACAGGCCAAAAACAATATGCCCCAGATCTGTCTAATGGCAGAATGATCAGCATACAAAAGAAGCTTATTTTTTACCACTGCCTGCATTACATATATTAAGAAAAGTAGTGGCCCCAAGATGGATCCCTGGGGAACTCCGCAATAAACCTTAAGCTTTATTAGTTTTGCAAAAACTTTTGCATTATTGCAGATAGCAACTTGATATTTGGCATGCATGTGTATCTCCTAGAGCTGCACATTTTCAGTAGTTAAAGGTCAAGGTCAAGGTCATCCTTCAAGGTCAAAGGTGCATGTATGGGTCGGGAATATATATTTTTAGCATGACGTATTTTGTAATACCAAAGTTGAACCTGCAATATGCGCGCTTATCTTTAGGAGTTATTTTAAAAGAGGCATATAATGACAGATATAACTTTAATAGTAGTGGTGACGCTGCTGATGCAGCTGATGTAATGATGATGACGAAGATGATGACGACGACGATGATGATGATGAAGAAAATGATACTTGTGGATCGGATCAGAAATATTAAAACAAGAATGATATATTGATAAAGAGAAAATATAATGACAGAAATAACTATAATAGAAGTGGTGACGCTGCTGCTGCAGCTGCAGCTGCAGCTGATGATGATGATGATGATGATGATGATGATTATGATGATGATTATGATGATGAAAATGGTAATTGTTGAACGGATCGGAAATGTTAAAACAAGAATGATATATAGATAAAGTGGAAAATGTGAATGAAAGTCACTATTAAAAGAAGTATTTATATATATATATATTTCAAACAGGGTTAACTTAGGTAAGCTTTGTTACTAAAAATATATGCCTTTGTTTAATTTTGGCGCGAACGTATAAGAACATTACCCACCCTAACCCACTAAACAATACCCGTTGCCCACCATAACCCACTAACCCAAATCC
Source organism: Dreissena polymorpha (assembly GCF_020536995.1). Taxonomy (NCBI): domain Eukaryota; kingdom Metazoa; phylum Mollusca; class Bivalvia; order Myida; family Dreissenidae; genus Dreissena; species Dreissena polymorpha. The sequence continues at coordinate 186,512,994 of NC_068355.1, read as the reverse complement.
ATTACCCACCATAACACCTTAACACAAAACACATTACCCACTATAACCCACTAACCCAAACCCATTACCCACCATAACCCACTAACCCAAATTCATTACCCACCATAACACCTTAACACAAAACCCATAACCCACCATAACCCACTAAAAAAAAACATTACCCAACATAACCCACTAACCCAAACCCATTACCCACCATAACCCACTAACCCAAATCCATTAACCACCATAACACCTTAACACAATACCCATTACCCACCATAACCCACTAACCCAAGCCCATTACCCACCATAACTCACTAACCCAAATCCATTACTCACCATAACACCTTAACACAAAACCCATTACCCACCATAACCCACTAACCCAAATCCATTAGCCACCATAACACCTTATTCCATCAACCAATACCCACCATTACCCACTTACCCAAATCCATTAGCCACCATAACACCTTATTCCATAAACCAATACCCACCATTACCCACTTACCCAAACCCATTACCCACCATAACCCACTTGATGTCCGTCATGTTAGAGGTTTAACCTAGGTTAACCCACCCAACCCACTTGATGTCCGTCTTCTAAGTGTGTTAACCTTTGTTAACCCACTTAACCCACTTGATGTCCGTCATTTTTGTAGGTTAATGATTTGATGTCCGTCATGTTAGTGGGTTAACCTAGGTTACCCCACTATAACCCACTACCACAAACCCATTAACCACCATAACACCTTAATCAAAAACTCATTACCCACCATAACCCACTAACCCAAACCCATTACCCACCATAACCCACTTACCCAAATCCATTACCCACAATAACATCCTAACACAAAATCTATTACCCACCATAATCCACTAACCCAAATCCATTAGCCACCATTACAACCTTCACCCAAAACCCATTACGCACCGTAACCCACTAACCAAAACCCATTACCAACCGTAACCCACTTGATGTCCGTAATGTTTGTGGGTTAACCAAGGTTTACCCACCATAACCCAATACTTCAATCCCATAAGCCACCATAACACCTTAACCCAAAACCCATTACCCAGCATAACCCACTAACCCAAACCCATTACCCACCATAACCCACTAACCCAAATCCATTACCCACCATAACACCTTAACACAAAACCCATTACCCACCATAACACACTAACAAAAATTCATTTGCCACCATAACACCCTAACCCATAACACAATACCCACCATAACCCACTTGATACACGTAATGTCAGTGGGTGAACCTAGGTTAACCCACTTAACCCACTTGATGTCCGTCATCTTAGTGGGTTAACCTAGGTTAACCCACTTAACCCACTTGATGTCCGCCATTTTTGTAGGTTAACCTAGGTTAACCCACCTTAACCCACTACCCGAAACACATTAGCCACCATAAAACCTTAACCCTAAACTCATTACCCACAACAACCCACTAACCCAAACCCATTACCCACCATAACCCACTAACCCAAATCCATTACCCACCATAACACCTTTACACAAAACTCATTACCCACCATAACCCACTAACCCAAATCCATTAGCTACCATAACCCACTAACCCAAACCCATTACCCACCCTAACCCACTAACCCAAACCAATTACCCACCATTACCCATTTGATGTCCGTCATGTAAGTGGGTTAACCTAAGTTTACCCACTTAACCCGCTTGATGTTTGTCATGTTTGTAGGTTAGTCTAGGTTAACCCACTTAACCCACTTAACCCACTTGATGTCCGTCATGTAAGTGGGTTAACCTAAGTTAACCCACCATAACACACTACCCCAAATCAATTATCCACCATAACACCTTAACACAAAATCCATTACCCACCTATCCCACTATCCCAAACCCATTACCCACCATAACCCACTAACCCAAATCCATTACCCACCATAACACCTTTACACAAAACCCTTTACCCACCATAACCCACTAACCCAAATCCATTAGCCACCATAACACCTTAACCCAAAACCCATTACCCACCATAACCCACTAACCCAAACCCATTACCTACCATAACCCATTTGATGTCCGTCATGTAAGTGGGTTAACATAGGTTAACCCACTTAACCCACTTGATGTCCGTCATCTTAGTGGGTTAACCTAGGTTAACCCACTTAGCCCTTGATGTCCGTCATGTTTGTAGGTTAACCTAGGTTAACCCACCATAACCCACTACCCAAAACCCATTACCCACCATAACCCACTAATCCGGACCCATTACCCACCATAACCCACTAACCCAAACCCATTACCCACATAACCCAATAAAAATGTTTTCATTGGTCTAGAATGTCACGTGCGTGTGACGAAATGTGCGCGCGCATGTTTCAATGGCTTCATTTATGTGTAGGCATGCGGTGAATGTGAAATATCTTTTGTTTTGTAGAATTTGAATTCATGAAGGGAGGATATCTGTTACGGATCATATAAATAGGTATTTATAAGTTTTTTTACTTTTTTGAGCTTATTTAGATATTATTGCAAGACGATATTTTCTTTTTTAAACAATTGGTTTTATTCTTTTTAAAAAGAATCACGAAATAAGTGGTAATGAAAATTTTGATTATGATGATGATAAGGATGATGATGATGATAATGATAATCATGATGACAATTATTATGAAAGTGATGCAGATTATGATTTTAGCTATGATGGTGATTATTTTATTCTTAGTAAGTATAAATAAGCAGTCATGATATTTTGAAATGGCGGAATGTCTATCTATTTCGTTTCATAGTGATGATTAAGATGATGCTAGTTATTAATATGATGATGATGATCGAGATGATATTGATGACGAATTTGCTTTCTATGATTGTACTAAGTGATAATGATTGAAAATCGGTAGTTAGCAAAGGCATTGAAGATAAATTTTAAGTTTTGTGTGTAACAGTACTATTAAAACTAGAGTTAGATGGGTAGTCTTTGTTACTAAAAATAATTTCCTTTGTTTTAGATTGGCGCCAAAATAAATTCTCGCCACAACTAAACAAAGGAATTTATTTTAAGTAACAAAGACTACCCATGATAACTCTGTTTTAAATATGTGGTTACCTCAGCGTTTTAAGATAACTTAACCACCATAACCCACAAACCCAAACCCATTACCCACCATAACCCACTAACTCAAATCCATTACCCACCATAACACCTTTACACAAAACCCATTACCCACCATAACCCACTAACCCAAATCCATTAGCCACCATAACACCTTAACCCAAAACCCATTACCCACCATAACCCACTAACCCAAACCCATTACCCAACATAACCCACTTGATGTCCGTCATGTTTGTAGGTTAACCTAGGTTTACCCACTTAACCCACTTAATGTTCGTCATTTAAGAGGGTTAACCTAGGTTAACCCACTTAACCAACTTGATGCCCGTCATGTTTGTAGGTTAACCTAGGTTAACCCACTCAACCCACTTGATGTCCGTGATGTTAGTGGGTTAACCTAGGTTAACCCACTACCCAAAACCCATTACCCACTATAACACCTAGGGAGAGGAAAAAAGCGCCCGATATGCGAAATTTCCGATTTTTTAAGATAAGTATAAATATATACCACCACGATCAGCGGTACCGTCGAGCAACCACCTCAGCGACACTACGCAGTAGGGCCTATGCGTCTATGCTTCGAAATGCTTCGAAATGTTCAAGTATAAATATATACGACCACGATCAGCGGCACTGTAGGCCAACCACCGAGACACACTGCCCCAGCGGTACGTTCGAGAGAAACGCCCGTCTGGTTCAGTATTTCCAGCCAATACACAATGAAATTGTTGCAAGTATGAATGTATACGACCACGATCAGCGGCACCGTAGGCCAACCACCGAGACACACTGCCCCAGCGGTACATTCGAGAGAAACGCCCGTCTAGATGCGAGCGAATCTCCCTGGCCTGGCCCCGTCCGTCCGTCAGCTGAAAGGCTGTATGCTACTCTGCGTTCAG
>NC_068355.1:186496506-186501506 GCF_020536995.1 Dreissena polymorpha | reverse complement strand
GCTCAAGCTGCGAGACGCGGCCGATTCACACCGCAACCGCTGCGAGCGAGCGCCCCCGTACTACGTTCGACTGGTCGCCGCCCGGCTTCGGTTGAAAGACCGCGCCGAGCTGGCAGGACACGTCAAGGCTCTCCGTATCGAGGGCACGGAAGCCGAGACCGACTGCGAGCGTCTCGGGACCGACTGCTAGTTCGTCCACTAGTCCCCGTTCGCGCCACCGAGGGCAGGCCTGTGGTTTTTTTTCCCGCTGGCCGGGTGTGAATGCGGCCGGGACCACTGCGAGCCGCTTCGGCGGCCGAGATTCTTGCCTTTTCCAAGCTGGGCTGCTTCGCCGCTCCACGGGCAGGTGGCCCCCGCAGGGTAGGGGGTTCGCCGACCAGGCCTGGGTAGCTAGCTAGCGCCGTATTCTCGCCTCCTGCTTCGAGGCCGGACCGAGCGACTACGTAGGGTTTGGGTGGCCCTAGCAGACCTCGGTCCAAGAGCGCTGTCGCACGTACGAGACGAGGTCGTTCCCGCACGTTAGTGGGGTTTTTACCGACCAGGCCTGGGTAGCTAGCTAGCGCCGTATTCTCGCCTCCTGCTTCGAGGCCGGACCGAGCGACTACGTAGGGTTGGGTGGCCCTAGCAGACCTCGGTCCAAGAGCGCTGTCGCACGTACGAGACGAGGTCGTTCCCGCACGTTAGTGGGGTTTTTACCGACCAGGCCTGGGTAGCTAGCTAGCGCCGTATTCTCGCCTCCTGCTTCGAGGCCGGACCGAGCGACTACGTAGGGTTTGGGTGGCCCTAGCAGACCTCGGTCCAAGAGCGCTGTCGCACGTACGAGACGAGGTCGTTCCCGCACGTTAGTGGGGTTTTTACCGACCAGGCCTGGGTAGCTAGCTAGCGCCGTATTGTGGCCTCCTGCTTCGAGGCCGGACCGAGCGACTACGTAGGGTTTGGGTGGCCCCTAGCAGACCTCGGTCTAAGCGCGCTGCCGTACGAGACGAGGGAAGCGCCCGATGTCCCGCGACTGTCCGCTAATGCCTACGGGGAGACCACGTCTAGTGGGTAGGCCAGTCGCGAGAGTCAAAAAAATTTTTTCTCCCATATATATAGGAATGTTTTCGTCCTCAGCGGTTCTCCATTTTACCTATTGTACCTTGCCAGCGGTACTATCGACCGTCTCGGAAGACCAAATCTCAGATCTCAGGTCGACGGCTTCGGGAAAATACGCAGAAAATTTTCACCGAACCGAAATCGGTCGAAAATTTCTATGTCCAAATAAGTCTCGGAACACGGGCACTCAGATTCTTCGCCGCCAGCTGCGGTAAATACGCAGCGAATCTTGCGGGACACGAGGTCCCGCTAGTCCCTTACGAGACCGCTAGCCCAGGCCGCCTTCCGAGACCCCCGGCCGCGAGATATGGTCCGCAAGACCAGGGACACGGGAGGCCCGCTAGTCCCGTACGAGACCGCTAGCCCAGGCCGCCTTCCGAGACCCCGGCCGCGAGAGATGGTCCGCAAGGCCAGGGACACGGGAGGCCCGCTAGTCCCGTACGAGACCGCTAGCCCAGGCCGCCTTCCGAGACCCCGGCCGCGAGATATGGTCCGCAAGGCCAGGGACACGGGAGGCCCGCTAGTCCCGTACGAGACCGCTAGCCCAGGCCGCCTTCCGAGACCCCGGCCGCGAGAGATGGTCCGCAAGGCCAGGGACACGGGAGGCCCCGTCTCGGAAGACCAGATCTCAGATCTCAGGTCGACGGCTTCGGGAAAATACGCAGAAAATTTTCACCGAACCGAAATCGGTCGAAAATTTCTATGTCCAAATAAGTCTCGGAACACGGGCACTCAGATTCTTCGCCGCCAGCTGCGGTAAAATACGCAGCGAATCTTGCGGGACACGAGGTCCCGCTAGTCCCTTACGAGACCGCTAGCCCAGGCCGCCTTCCGAGACCCCGGCCGCGAGATATGGTCCGCAAGGCCAGGGACACGGGAGGCCCGCTAGTCCCGTACGAGACCGCTAGCCCAGGCCGCCTTCCGAGACCCCGGCCGCGAGAGATGGTCCGCAAGGCCAGGGACACGGGAGGCCCCGTCTCGGAAGACCAGATCTCAGATCTCAGGTCGACGGCTTCGGGAAAATACGCAGAAAATTTTCACCGAACCGAAATCGGTCGAAAATTTCTATGTCCAAATAAGTCTCGGAACACGGGCACTCAGATTCTTCGGCCGCCAGCTGCGGTAAAATACGCAGCGATCTTGCGGGACACGAGGTCCCGCTAGTCCCTTACGAGACCGCTAGCCCAGGCCGCCTTCCGAGACCCCGGCCGCGAGATATGGTCCGCAAGGCCAGGGACACGGGAGGCCCCGCTAGTCCCGTACGAGACGCTAGCCCAGGCCGCCTTCCGAGACCCCGGCCGCGAGAGATGGTCCGCAAGGCCAGGGACACGGGGTCCCGCTAGTCGAGACCGGCCTTCCGAGACCCCCGCTGCGAGAGATGGTCCGCAAGGCCAGGGACACGGGAGGCCCGCTAGTCCCGTACGAGACCGCTAGCCCAGGCCGCCTTCCGAGACCCCGGCCGCGAGAGATGGTCCGCAAGGCCAGGGACACGGGAGGCCCCGTCTCGGAAGACCAGATCTCAGATCTCAGGTCGACGGCTTCGGGAAAATACGCAGAAAATTTTCACCGAACCGAAATCGGTCGAAAATTTCTATGTCCAAATAAGTCTCGGAACACGGGCACTCAGATTCTTCGCCGCCAGCTGCGGTAAAATACGCAGCGAATCTTGCGGGACACGAGGTCCCGCTAGTCCCTTACGAGACCGCTAGCCCAGGCCGCCTTCCGAGACCCCGGCCGCGAGATATGGTCCGCAAGGCCAGGGACACGGGAGGCCCGCTAGTCCCGTACGAGACCGCTAGCCCAGGCCACGGGGGACAGGGACACGGGGTCCCGCTAGCTAGTCCAGCTTGCCTCGGAATAGTCACGGCGGCCTCCCAGCTAGGCCGTCGATGGGGGTGTTTCGGCTCGGTACGTCGTTTTCAGGCCTTAGAAGCGTCAGTCGGCCGAGAAACAGGCGCTCCGAGACGCTCTACGAGACCGTACGTCTCGCGAAAGCCTCCGAGCCGAAATATGCGTTGAAAATGCTCTAAGTCCATTTTCATTGAAAATGCTCTAAGTCCAATCTTTAAAATATTTCCACCATATATATAGGAATGTTTTCGTCCTTAGCGGTACTCCATTTTACCTATAGTACCTTGCCAGCGGCACCATCGACCCCCTCGTAAACGCAAAAGCCAGGCCGCCTTCGGAGACCCCGGCCGCGAGAGATGGTCCGCAAGGTCAGGGACACGGGAGGCCCGCTAGTCCCTTACGAGACCCGCTAGCCCAGGCCGCCTTCCGAGACCCCGGCCGCGAGAGATGGTCCGCAAGGCCAGGGACACGGGAGGCCCGCTAGTCCCGTACGAGACCGCTAGCCCAGGCCGCCTTGCCCGATACCCCGCCGCGAGATATGGTCCGCAAGGCCAGGGACACGGGAGGCCCGCTAGTCCCGTACGAGACCGCTAGCCCAGGCCGCCTTCCGAGACCCCGGCCGCGAGAGATGGTCCGCAAGGCCAGGGACACGGGAGGCCCCGTCTCGGAAGACCAGATCTCAGATCTCAGGTCGACGGCTTCGGGAAAATACGCAGACAATTTTTCACCGAACCGAAATCGGTCGAAAATTTCTACTGTCCAAATAAGTCTCGGAACACGGGCACTCAGATTCTTCGCCGCCAGCTGCGGTAAAATACGCAGCGAATCTTGCGGGACACGAGGTCCCGCTAGTCCCTTACGAGACCGCTAGCCCAGGCCGCCTTCCGAGACCCCGGCCGCGAGATATGGTCCGCAAGGCCAGGGACACGGGAGGCCCGCTAGTCCCGTACGAGACCGCTAGCACCCAGGCCGCCTTCCGAGACCCCGGCCGCGAGAGACGGTCCGCAAGGCCAGGGACACGGGAGGCCCCGTCTCGGAAGACCAAATCTCAGATCTCAGGTCGACGGCTTCGGGAAAATAGCAGAAAATTTTCACCGAACCGAAATCGGTCGAAAATTTCTATGTCCAAATAAGTCTCGGAACACGGGCACTCAGATTCTTCGCCGCCAGCTGCGGTAAAATACGCAGCGAATCTTGCGGGACACGAGGTCCCGCTAGTCCCTTACGAGACCGCTAAGCCCAGGCCGCCTTCCGAGACCCCGGCCGCGAGATATGGGTCCGCAAGGCCAGGGACACGGGCCGCCCGCTAGTCCCGTACGAGACCGCTAGCCCAGGCCGCCTTCCGAGACCCCGGCCGCGAGAGACGGTCCGCAAGGCAGGGACACGGGATGGGCCCCCTCTCGGAAGACCAGATCTCAGATCTCAGGTCGACGGCTTCGGGAAAATACGCAGAAAATTTTTCACCGAACCGAAATCGGTCGAAATTTCTATGTCCAAATAAGTCTCGGAACACGGCACTCAGATTCTTCGCCGCCAGCTGCGGTAAAATACGCAGCGAATCTTGCGGGACACGAGGTCCCGCTAGTCCCTTAAGAGACCGCTAGCCCAGGCCGCCTTCCGAGACCCCGGCCGCGAGATATGGTCCGCAAGGCCAGGGACACGGGAGTCCGCTAGTCCCGTACGAGACCGCTAGCCCAGGCCGCCTTCCGAGACCCCGGCCGCGAGAGACGGTCCGCAAGCCAGGGACACGGAGGCCCCGTCTCGGAAGACCAAATCTCAGATCTCAGGTCGACTTCCTTCGGGAAAATACGCAGAAAATTTTCACCCGAACCGAAATCGGTCGAAAATTTCTATGTCCAAATAAGTCTCGGAACACGGGCACTCATTCTTCGCCGCCAGCTGCGGTAAAATACGCAGCGAATCTTGCGGGACACGAGGTCCCGCTAGTCCCTTACGAGACCGCTAGCCCAGGCCGCCTTCGCGAGACCCCGGCCGCGAGATATGGTCCGCAAGACCAGGGACACGGGAGGCCCGCTCGTCCCGTACGAGACCGC
>NC_068355.1:186489261-186496406 GCF_020536995.1 Dreissena polymorpha | reverse complement strand
CTATTTAATAATGTTTCTATTGAATTGAACGCGGTTTGCACTATTCGTAAATCTAATTTTCAAATAAAAATTATAGACCAGAACCACTCATATCTTTTATATGTACTCTTCTGTTACAACGGTGTCATCTCTGAAAGAAATCCACCTTATGAAGAAGTTTCGTCACAGATTAGCCTGTGCGGACTGCACATGCGTATGTGATGACGTTTTAACGCTTTTTTCCGTAGACACCGTTTATTACTAATCCCTTGGGTTTCCAGTGACGTCGCCGAGGACGTCAGCGGAACGTTGACGTTAAAGACGTTGGATTTTTGTTACTTTCGATACGTCTGATGCCACCTGCTCAATGACGAGCGCTGACGGAGGACCATTCTCCGTCACTGGTTAGTTCATGATCTCTCGTATTAGTGTAGAAAATCATATTTTTTGTAGGTATTAATTTTCTTTGATTTCTTGGTCGATCGTTTACGAATTTAACACAAACACATCTGAAAATAACACGACGCGTTTTCCTCATGCGTTTCCCAATTCATTATTCATGAACTGCGCTTCTATGGTATTTATTTGTTTTGTTTAAAGGAAGCCTCTTATTAAAAATCCAGTTCAGGTGGACAGCGTCGTCCCTGATAAGCCTGTGGGAAACTGCATAGGCTGATCTGAGATGACGCTTTAGCACGTGCATTAAGTCCAGTTTTCGCAGAATCAGACGTATATAAGCTCACGCACAGACGTCTTTCAGGCAACCCAAATCGTAAAGACGGCTGGAGCTCTGGACTTTGAGACAAAGGCAACGTATAATCTTGACGTCACGTGCACTGACGACCTTCTTCAACCACGGATACTTACGTCGTCAAAGTCCAAACGTCGTGAGTAACGTTGATATTAACGTATGAGTAACGTTGATATTTTCGTGTTGAGTAAATCTTGATATTTACGTCGCGAGTAGCGTTGATATTTTCGTCGTGAATAACGTTGATATTTACGTCGTAAGAAACGTTGATATTTACGTCGCGATTAACGTTGATTTGTACATCCTCACGAGAGCGTCTTTCTGATAAAATTGGTTTTAATGCATGCGCATTAAGTGTCGTTCAAGATTAGACAGTGCCTGTGCACGAAACGACACTTCAAGCAAATACATTTACCCATTTATGCCTAGTGGACTCTTCCATCCTTCTAAATTGGATCAATTTATTTACAAAAATAGGGATGTCGAGTATATTTATTTCTATATTTAGAATATTTCTTACAGAAATTCCTTTAAGCAAACAGCGCAGACCGAGATGAGACGCCGCATCAAGCGGCGTCTCATCTGGGTCTACGCTGTTTGCCAATGCCTTTTTAAAGACTCTAGGCATAAATGGGTTTAGTCAAGTTCCAAACGAAACCCAATGTATACTGTATCATTTAAGGGTCAAAAGATAACGAGTTTGCCGACGGCGTCTACTTTGGACGAGTGGCAGACTGCGGAAAAGCTACTCACGACGTTGACGTTTAGCGGAGGACGCGGCTGACTGCGTTTAAACGTCACTGACGTATAACGAGTTTAACGTCAAATACGAGCCCGCCACAAAAGTTTTAAAACAGTATATACCTATTTATTTTGGCTCTACTGCATACAACACCTCAGGCTTAATTAAAGGCTATTGAGTTTGTTTCCTGCGTAACTTGGTGTCTCTGAGACTGGGGATCATAAGAAAGCTTCCGCAGTGGTATTCGAACCCATGACCTCTCAGTCGCTAAGCGGACACAATATCCATTACGCCACGTCCATCTATACATACAGGATAGGCTTACATTTTTCTTCTATCTTTAGAAACATTGATGAACATAATTTCAGTATAAACAGTATTTTTATGTCGTCAGTTTACGTTATAGGTATTACCTTTCAGTAATTATCATATTCTTGCATCTAGTGACGTCATTTAAGTTCTACTTATTTAAACAACTTCTTTATGACGCCATATCCACTATTTTCAGTATGTATAATATTAAAATCGCCAAAAGACAAAATTGAAGTATATTTATAGAACAGAATAGGACAGTTTATTTGATGTAAGCATCAGTAACTTGCATGTACAAAAACAAACATGCGTTTGCAGATAATACAAAATATACATTCTTTTGAAGACATGCCAGTAAATTAAAATAAATAAACATGTTTTCTTGAGAATGTCCCATATTTATGACGTCTTTACGACTGCACGATTTCTTTCAGTATGGGTGATCTACTACGTCAGCGAGGCGGTTGCGGGGCGGTCGCTTAGCTACGACACGAACCCCTTTTACAACCTGCACATTGAGTACAGCGACGCCGCGGGGGTCAAAGGGGCGGAGAAGATTTTCACCGTCCATATTAACGATAGCAAAGCACCGACGAGCGACAACCTTAGCAGTAAGCCGAACAACATATGCTTGATTAAGGACGCCTTGCGAGAATTCTTCAGCGTTATTTAGATACTTTAAAAATAAATTCTAGTATTACTTATATAGTATTGTATCAACTTTGATCCATCTTTGTATTGCGCATTATGTCGTTTTGTTTGCCAAACGACGTTACTTTACTGTATTACGTTGACGTCACTTCTTGTGTTTATGCTTCGAATCATCCTACTGATGACAGCTATGGCCGAAACATGATGTATGTTTAAGATATCCAAAAAAAAAACGTGTTTGTTAAAATTAAAACGTGTTTATGAAATTTATTGATTTAATATAATTCCTTTAGTCTCCCGATATAACGTCTTACGGTTTGTTTTAATTAAAATCGTTTAAACAGCTTTGTGTGCCTTATACGATATGGTAATCACGTGACAAAAAAAGATGGTGACGTCCATGCCGAGACAGGTATTTTTCGCCGTTTTATACGCTTTAATACTTGTATTAATCGTTTAAATGCCGCTCACTTTCCTACCATATCAGCAAGAGGGCAGGAGCTGTAATTTTGTGACCCGCTAAGACATTTCACAGCGTAAAGTCGATGTATAGTGCGAATATTAATACGTTATTCACGCTTATCCATTTATTTCCGATATGGCTGGAAAGTGAGGGACATTTTAACAATTAACAAACGTAATAAATGGTATACTACGGAATCCGGATAATGCCATCTACTAGTATAATCTCGCCCTTCTTTCAGCAAAGGCGACACTAGACACACAAAGTGATACACGATATTTTGCGCGACAGTCTCGGTGACGCACGATATATTTAACACGATATGTCGCGTTTGTGTAGGTAGTCCAAAAGGCAATATATCGTGTTAAATATATCGTGCGTCGCCGCGACTGTCGCGAAAAATATCGTGCGTTGCCGCGACTGGCGCGAAAAATATGGTGCGTTGCCGTCGGAAAGTGTCGTCCTTGATTAGCCTGTTCGGAGGACTAGTTTTATAGAATCAACCTTATTTTGGATCACGATGTCATTGAGTTGCTTTAAGAATCTTCAAACTGTTTTATTGAGTCTTCAAACGATTTTACCTGTCGTCATAGGGTTGCCTATTACAAAACTTGGCCTCGTCGCAAAAGACTTCAGCGCTACCGACACCGTGTTTACCGCTACCGGAAGTGACGTGGAAAACGATAACGTCATCTACAGTATGCTGTCCTGTACCCCGAATGCCACGTGCCCATTCATCATGTCTCCGAGTAGGTTGTTCAGTAAGCATTTTACGCGGAGTGAATCATTTACGCGGTAACGAAGTGTAAAAAGGTTTCCGCCCTGTTATGGAAACGCCCCATAGTTGATCTCAGAGTGTGCTTTAGATTTAATAACCATACTAAGTGGTTCGATTCAAAAATTAGCTTTTGGGGAATACGAGTTAACATAAATGCACTGAATAATGTATCACAAAAAGCCATTCACTGTAAAAGTATTTTAAATTTTATTTTTTTAATGATTCCGTGGGTTGACCAATTTATTTTCGTCAGCACACAATTTCGTCATAAAAATGACTATTTCGTTAGCACATAAATTCTGTATTTTTTGAATTTGAAAAAAATGCGTTCAACACAGCGACGCAATTTATTTTTTTTCCCCAAATCCAAAATCTACGATGTAAAGTGTTCATAAAAGGTAATTTATTGAAGTATACTCGAACTTTCAATTACAACGGCGGTACTCTATAGTCTCCGCCTACTGAATTTGCTTAAATTGCTTTCTTTACTCTTTTGTGGTTCGGTAAAATTTGAAAATGTATTGTACTAATATTTATTATATTGCGTACAACTATCTTCATTTTCATATCTTAAAAACAGATGGTATTTGCCGCATAAATCTTCAAATAATTAATGATAGCTTGTGTACAAGCATAATCTATTGCGCAATTCTAGATGGAACCATAGTAACGAACGCGGATCTTCATTCGTACCCTAACAACTCGTTCCAACTCTCGGTTGTGGCAACAGACAAGTATAACAAGAATCCGACTCCGTACACCGTCATTGTAGAAATAACTGGTCAGTACATTGAGAAAACTAGGTAAGTGTTGGATAAATTAATTTAGCGAGGATAACAAAACCGAAACCACAAACATTGGCGACGTAAATGCTAACGTATCCGTTTTAGACACAGTTACCGGATATATTCTAGTTTTGTCAATGTTTCTCTGCCTTTGAAAAAAAAACAGATGGAAAAATAAAACCAAAACACGAACACCCACAACTGACGAAAGGAAACAAATCAAATCGACGACAATACTTGTACTTGTGTTCGCTGTTTATGTCATGGTATTTAATTTTGTCAATGCATGTGAAATGTACCATTTAATGTCGAGATTCGTCTTATAGCTACGAATCGCTCCGACCGGTTTCGCATTAAAATATTTCTTTCTGTCATTGTTTGCCTTTCCACCTTGATTATTGGAGGGGAGGTTATTGTGATTAAGTAACAAGGAATGAGTTTGAAATCATGATTGATAAAGCGCTTGATTTAAACAAGAACGTCATCATGCTTGGGGACATAAATGAAGACCAATTTAAACACAATGCTTGCCTCTCTCAATCAGTATCCCTGTATAACATGCACAACGTTATCTCTCAAGCGACAAGGGTCACCGCAAATACTGCTACACTAATTGATCCGATATTAGTCTCGGATACCATTTCATGCTTGAACAGTGAAGTAATAGTTATCCCTCAAACTGTTAGTGACCATCATGCTTATACCATTCATGTTACAATTCCTTTAATAAACAGCAAACCGATTCAACGAAACATTTGGTTGTATAAATATGCCGATTTCGATCGACTAAACAATCTTATTACATGTACAAATGGAAATTTATCCATGATTCTAATGTAAATGAAGCAACTGTTATGTTTACGAACAAACTTAACGAACTTATAAAACTTTGCATTCCAAATAAACTTGTCACAGTGCGCCCTCATGACAAACCATGGTATGATTCTTCTTTTAGAACTATGGCTCGTAAACGAGATAGACAAAAACACATATCCATAGACAATCCTACTTCTTCTAACTGGAATAAATATAAACAACTTCGAAATAAGGTTATTAACATGATAAAACATTCGGAAGAATAGTTTTATTCTAACCTAGAAACATCTCGTGATGAACCAAATACTTCAAATCCAAAAAATATTGGAAAACACTAAAGCAACTAATAAAAACAAATTCTCACCCGAATTCGATACCACCTTAACAGTCAACGGACTCTGACGGCAATCTTATCGTACATTTGTCAGATACTGACAAGTCAAACTGTTTTAACAGATACTTTGCCTCCATTGCGTCGTTGAATGACTCAGCCGGTGTTCTTCCACAATTCTCAGATATCTCTAACGCAAAATTATATAACCTGCCCATATCAGAATCGGAAATTATAGATGTTATTAAATGCTTAATAACCAATAAAGTCGTCGGTTGTGACCTTATAAGTCATATTGTCATTAAGAAAACGTGTAATTCTATTGCTTAGCCTTTTTGTATCCTCTTTAACAAATCACTAAACGAAAGTACATATCCCGCCCAATGGAAAGAAGCGATTGTAATGCCTTTAAAAAAGGGGAAACCGAATAATCCTTCCAACTACCGTCCTATCTCATTGTTAAGTTGCGTAGGCAAGCTGATGGAGAGGATAGTTTATAAACATTTATACAACCACCTTCTTGCTAACAAACTTATATACTCCAACCAGTCGGGCTTCTTAAAAGGTCACTCCACGGTCGCTCAATTAATCGACATTTTTGATCGAATAACGAAAGGTATTGATGAAAAGAAACTCACATGCATGGTTTTCTGTGATATTTCTAAAGCGTTCGACCGCGTCTGGCACACAGGACTACTCTTCACACTTAAACAAAATGGATTTGATGGTAATTTACTTAATTGGATAAAAAGTTATATAGGGAGTTGCATTCAAAAAGTCGTGGTTGGTGCATCAATATATCAAACGTTAGAGCTTAATGCCGGTGTTCCACAGGGATATGTTCTAGGCCCATTATTTTTTCTTGTTTACGTAAACGACATAGTCAAGCACCTTCAATGTACTGCCCGCCTTTTTGCCGATGACACTCCCTCTAATGTACTACCTCAAATATATATATATAACATTGAAATTGTTCTGAACCATGACCTACAAGTTATAAGTAACTGGGAAAAACTATGGCTTGTAGATTTTAATCTACATAAAACCATGGCTATGTTGTTTTTATCACACCATGCTGTTCCCCAACCACATGTTTTATTTAATAATGTACCGGTCAATTTTGTAGAAAACCACAATCATCTCCTACTAAATTTATCATACACAATTCAGGTATTTCAATACATGTATATACCAAAACACTCATATGGTAAACAAATGAACGAATACATTACCACCTGTCAACTTAATGTACGTCTTTAATGCGGACTCGAAATATATAATGATAATTATATAAGCAATAGTAAAGTATGCTTGATTGGTTATTGTCGGCTCAGATACTACTTCAAAGTACCCGGGGTAATTAAAAAATATACTGCGGGGTACGGAAAATATATTAGTATATTATACCAGTTCTAAAAAGTCTTCCGGAGTATGACCGGAAGCGTATTTTCCGTATCCAGGGTACATTGCAGAATACTTCTGAGTACCCGGGGTACTTTTAAGTAGTACCTGAGCCGACAATGACCAATTGAGCGTA